>NW_015150602.1:30060-49395 GCF_000732505.1 Cyprinodon variegatus
CGATGGGAACTTGAACGGATCATGTGGAAGTTCCCCCCTGGAACTTCTCCCCCTTCCAGGGATTCCCAACACAAGGTCTGTGTCAGGTGCTGGGGAGCCAGAGCACCTTGATTAACAATGGGCTACTGAAACAAGAAGGAAGTGAGCAAGATGCGAGAACAGAGCTCTGTTAAAATGTTACAACTCCAGTAACACTTGTCAGAGGAGCTACATGAAAGTGAATTTGGGATAAATGGACACTTCAAACCCACAGTCTGCATCACGGCGAAACAACTTGTAGGTCAATGTTCCAGCATCCATAAATGGCAACTGCTCTCACGACTTCAGACTGACGATGTATAAAACCACTGGTCTTGCAAGGGGGAACCAGGACCCTAGGTCAGGGGGGTTAACACCAAACTCCCCGCCAGACATAGGGTACAACGTCCCAATAAGCATAACTACACAGAATGAGGCAGCAACTGACCTGAAAAATAAGATCATGGCAAAAATGTCCACCAGGCAACCATGAAGCCAGTTACAGAGTAAATGAAGTACCATCAGTAAGTCTACTAGAAGATGTGAATGCAGCTCTGCATGCAACCCCTACATCAACCATCCCTGACACCAGTGAGCTGATATACTGCATAGCAGCAGTGATCTTAGAGACGCTTGGCTGTAAGAACAACCAGTGAATGTCTCAGACCATGGGGAACAGAAAATTAGGTGCTGGAGGTTCATCATGGGAGGATAAGCCCCTACAAAGGATGTGCCACTGAAACATAACCAAAGTGGCAAATATCAGGAAATCCTATCATGGCCAAACAATGCCAGACTGCAGGACAGTACAGAGGCTGCATCATGGCTGTACAGGAGCAGGCCCAAAGCACCAGAGGCCCAGATCTACAACACCAGACAAGACACCAAGTGTAGACAGCAACATCAGGAAATAGGAACATGAGAAAATGAATACCAGGGCTCAGAGAACAGCTGGATAAAACCTGGAAGGTCAAGGCATCAGTGGTGCCTGTGGTCATTGGGGACCTTGGGTCAGTGACCCCCAAACTCGAGGGTGGTTACAGAGGATCCCAGGAAATACATCAGACATATTGGTCATGAAAAGTGCAGTTCTAGGAACAGCAAAGATACTGCGTAGAACCCTCAAGCTCTCAGACCTCTGGTAGAGGACAAAACTGGCAGTAGAGGAAAAAAGGGAGACCACCTGCAGTGGGTGAGGAAGATTTTAGATATATAGATATACATAGATACACATATAATACACAATTTTGATTACGAACATAAATTCAAAAAATTATCAGGTTGTAATATTTCATTTTAAAGAAGTGGTCTGCTTTATTAAAAACCCAAAGATAAGATGCTTAGGCTGCAGTTTGGCTGAGCTTGTTTGATAACTATTAAACATTTAGTCTTATTAGAATAACTTTCCTTTTTATAATATTGCAATTTTACTGTAATATTTTATTACAAATACATTGTCATATTACTATAAAATCTCAAAATCTGTTGCAAGATTCAGTCTAAATGTGCTCTTAGAAAGATGTAAAACAACTGCCTCTGTGAATCATTTAGAAAAACAGAACAACTATTATACTATGTTATAAACGTTTGCATCAGTTTTGCATTATAGACAGAAAAAACTGTGTTTATATAAGAGATGTTCCTGACAGCTAATTTGCAGATAGATTAACATGTCTATTTTTGTTGAATTGATAGTCTGTGTAGCAGTAAGCCTTTATCAACAGCTCTGTTCTTGCTGTTTCCTGGTAACTTTAGTTTTAATATAAACCTTTATACATGTGCTTTTGACAGATATACCACATAGCTATTCAAATATACTAATTATAGCTGGACTAGGAAAGTTCAGGGTAAGAGATAATGGCAGACTCCATCTAGCGTGTGGAGTGGAACCTGGCCTCAGCTGTCAACAAAGGCCAATCCAGACTCCAGGTGTGGTTATATGAGACCAGGTTTGTTATCAGGCTCATACTGATTTGAATTCAAGGGTTGAGTCCTGATTAGTTATTTCACTTTTTCTTTTTTTTTTTTTTTATAAATTTGCAAATATTTATACATTTCTTTTTTTTTCTGTCAAAATGTGGTGTTGAGAGTAGAATAATGAGAAATAAAATGAACTTTTTTAGCAAATGGCTGCAATGAAACAAAGAGTGAACCATTTAAAGGGGTCTGAATGCTTTCCCTACAGCAGAAAATTGGCCCTGAAATTAAAAAATAGTAATAAAATAATAAAATAGTAATAAAAAGAACTCGTCCACCTGTTCCAACATTTCTGTTGTGATTTGTTGCCTAATTCATGCTACCTATGATATAATAGATTACCTCATTGTTTTAGCTCATTTTTCTGTTGCTAGGGAAGGTTATGAAGATGTGCATTTTTTTACTTTCAACGCCAACACTTCTCATGCACTAAAGCACCTTCTATTGCATATAGGAACGTACCCATAACAGAAGTTGTCTATAAGACGTTTCGCCTCTCATCCAAGAGGCTTCTACAGTTCTAACTAGTGGCAGGGAGGACTGAGAGTGATATGTTGTAGGTTTACAAAATAATTAGGGTGGAACGTGCCTCTGATCCCTCCTACTGGGTTGGCCATCGAGGTCACATGGGGGGTCTTAATGTTTGTTAGTGGTTTCTGATAAGTTGTTAACGTCCTTGTCAGAGTGGTTTCGGTCACATGCCTCATTGAAGTGTGAGTCGGGTGAGGGCTCTAGAGAGGTGAATCTTCTGGGTATTGTTCCTAAAGGTGCTTTATAAGTAGATGAGAGGTTTTGTCTAAGACCAATTCCTCTGTTGAGAGATGCTTTTTCCAGGTTAAGAAAGATGGTCTCTTTAACCCCCCTCAAACCATCTTTCTTCCTTGCTCAAAATATGGATATGGTTCTCGTCAAACGAGTGTCCTTTAGCCTTCAGGTGTTGGTGAACGGCTGGGTCCGGTCCTAAGGAGTGGCCCTCCTGTCTTGAGCCATGCGCCTGTTTTACGGTTGCATGCTCTCTCCAATGTACAGGTCTGTGCACTCTTCACTACACGGAACAGCATAAACAAAATTGTTGGCCTTTTTTGGGGGTCTTAATTTAGGGATAAACCAGTTTCTGTCTCAGAGTGTCGCCAGGTTTGAAGTGCACAGGGATCTGGTGCTGGTTTAAAATCCTCCTGGGTTTTTCAGAGACTCCAGCAACATATGGAATGACGATGTTCCTTCTGTTTTCTTCCCTCTCAGCAGAACCACAGTTCTTCAGGGTTGCCCTGATATGTCCTTGTATGTCTCAACCTCTGTTGGTGAAGGGGATGGTTTCTGCTCGTGTCTGAGGGGTTCTGGTGAGGCTTAGCTTGTGTCCCAGTGGGTGGTGCGAGTCAAAACGGTGGTACTGATCGGCATTTGTAGGTTTCCTGTAGACCTCTATGTTGAGTTGTCTATCTTCCATGATGTGAATCCCACAGTCCATGAAGACAAGGCTGTCATCTTTCACATCTTCCGGGGTGATGTTGATGTTTCTGTCCACTGTGGTCTGTGAACTTGTCGATATCCTTGGTCTTTATTTTGACCCATGTCTCAATCAAGTATCTGAACCAGTGACTGGGTTTTGTTGCCATGTATGAGTATAGAGCTCTGCTTTCCACTTCTTTTATGTATAAGTTCAGCACTATGGGAGACACAGGAGAGCCCATTGTGCATCAATTAAGTTAAAAATCAATGCACTTGACTGTGTTTCCAAATGTAAATTTAAATTGAATTCACTAAATAAAACAGGTCTGCCCCTAAGGAATGGTCGTTGTTAAGATCTTTTGTTAGCCTGCAATACCTGTGAGTAATGCTCTGATCTATATAGCGGAGAAACCAAACAATCTCTCCACAGATACATGGCCAAACACAGGAGAGCTACCTCTTCAGGACCAGACTCGGCTGTACATCTACATCTTATGGACAAAAGACATTTTTTTTGAGATCCAGAATGTTCACATTTTGGACAAAGAAGACAGGTGGTTTGAAAGGGGTGTGACGGAAGCCATTTATGTTAACAGAGAAGAACCAATCTTAAACAGAGGGAGTGGACTCAGGGGTTAAAACCTACAATGCAGTGATAAAGTTGATTCCTTCCCACAATCATCTCAACCCCCATCCCCATGCAGGGGACCAAAACATCTCGCCTGGTCAGACAGGTCAACAATGCCCCTAAAGATTCCCCTTTGAGAGGCATAGTCCAGTATTGGGTGTTGCAGGCTAACAAAAGATCTCAATAACCCCCCATTCCTAAGGGGGCGGACCTGTTCTTCGGTTCAATTTGCATGTTTTTTAAGCCAAAACAAGGCTTTGGTTTGGGCTTCTTATCAAGCTTGGAGCTCGATGCCAATTCTGACATTTTGAAATGGAACAGTTTCCCAGATGGGAGCAAAACATCTTCAGTCATGGAGACAAAGTCCAGTGGATTGTTTTATAACTTTTTTGGAGTAACTGGTAAAGATTTCTGGAAATTAAGCTTCCCCTAGATGGCACTGTTGTCACATTCTTGACCAAACTTATAAATTCCAACTAGTAACCCTGTAACACAATAACCTGACAACAGCCAGATGCATGTCTCACTCCGCCTAGCTCCGCTCAGTGGAGCTGGGCGGAGCGAGACATGCATCTGGCTGTTGTCAGGTTAGTAACACAAAATCTGATTCAACAACTTATCTAAGGAATTCTAAAGAAAAGTAAAGTACTTGTTAGAATATTACAGGTAACTTTAAAATAATGTTAATATTAACAGGGGAGCCCAATTATGAGCAGTAATAATGGTTCAACAGTTCTAGAACAATGTATCTATCTATGTCTTTAATCTCATCATATTCCTTAAGTAATCAATACATTTCTTTCAGCAATAGTTTTGTTCCCACAGTATTTATTTAGTTATGTATTTAATCATAACAATTCTGATGTTTTGACAAAGTTAAGGCAAAAGAGCCAACAGCCAGTAACCTATGATTCTGTGTTTTCCTTCATTCTGAAAATATTTTAAAACTTTCAAAAGTATATAATTAAAAAGTACCATGACTTGATGCAATTTTTAACTCCATGGTTTTAAAGCCAAAACTGATCTGGAATGGAGTGGCTATTTTTCATTAAAAAGTGAAGTGCCTTGATTTGGCATTTGTTGAACTGTTAATTGGCACTGTATAAATAAAAAGAATTGGACACAATTAAATGCTAAGAATATCACTGAAAACTGAAAAGACACATTAGTACACAGTCAGCATAAACCAGCTGCAGGAAAAGTTCACCAATAAACAACGTTTGCAGAAGAATATTGTGTACTGGTCCATATGCTGTAATAAATAAATAAATGGGATGGGGAAATTCAGCTTGGTTGGTTTGAGAGTTTAATAGTGAGCAGGACAATTCAATACAGCAGATTTTGACATATACAGTATTATATTACACATTATACAACATTATACAATGCTGCAATACAAGAGAGGTCTTCTAAATAACTTACATATAAAAATTAACATTACCAAGTCATGTATAACATTAACCATAAAGATATTTCAGTGTCATAAAAGAGAAACACATTTTTCACAAGATGTGAAAATGGGCTGTGAAAAATATCTTCAGTCTGAAAGCAGCTGCATCTCTTAAGTAGCTGGTATTACTTCTTTTTAAATATAGATTTTAACTTTCTGTGCCTTCATTCCTGTCATTCATCCAGAAACTTTGTTTTAATCATAGCTACCCGACCTCCCACCTGAGCTGTGGATCTCTGCATCTCCTCTATGAGGCTCTGGTATTCTTTCCTTCAATGCTCTCCTTACCTGGACAGCCATGTTTAGAAGACAGGCCGGTTATTGCAGGTTTGCAGTCCTTCCATCCTGTTTTATAACAAAGCCCTACTTTAAAATTCTCCCCAACTTTGTCCTTGACCAGTGTGCTGTGGTTCCTGGGCTTCATGATGCTGTTTACTAATGTTCTCCAGTAAACCTCCAAGACCTTTTTACATTTAAGATCAATATCAATCCTCATATTTCAGGTTTTTATATCACTTTTTGTTGGTCTATGACATAGTAAAACTATCCGTTAGAAATGTTTGGAAAGCCTTTTTAGGGGTTCTGTTTAATCCTTGTTTTTACAATGTGGAGATTTGTCTTAAAACTGTTTATGTTATTATATCCAGTTTGGGTGCAGTCCTGCTCCTCTATAGCCTGCTGTGAATCTCTCCATCATGCTTAAGCTTCTTTCCAGTGATGTGTTCCTGTCGTTCTGGAGAGGTCTCCACCCTGCCTGCCCCGTCATCACATGTGTCCCACTGAAGGAGTTATAGCGAGCCATTGCTCTGGGTCCTGCAGCTTGCTGTGGGCTCCAGTGCTTTCTCTGTGTAAGGTTTACTTGCTGGGATAAGACAGGGTGGAGATTCATCCTGGGTCGTACATCTGACAGGAACATTCTGGGTTCTGCCTGATGCTGAGGACTCAGAGAGGTTTTCATTTTTGCAGGGGCTGGTTTTAAACACGGTGACACTGCGTAGGAGAGTGAGCTTAGAGGACCCTGATGCTTTTTGATGAACTCATCCTGCTTGCTGGTTTCCCCGAAAAAGGTGTTGGTTTGAAGCTTTGACATGTGCGGTTTGGAAGGAGTCTGACAGCTGGTGTTTGGTGCTATTTGCTGGGAATCTGGGGTGAAATCTGCAGCTTCTGGCAACCTGTTTGTGTCCCTTTGGTGAGAGAAAACTCCATCAGTGCCCCCATCTGGGTATGAAAGACAATTTTTCTTGTTTAAACTTGACTGATTATGAATCTTCCTTAAATGCGTCTGTGTTGTGGACATAGCAATCAGAGAGTGGTCCTCATGGACTTCCACATTCCTCTCAGCTGTGGTGTTGGCAGCAGTGCTTTGAAGCTGAGAATGAAGATCTGAGAGGACCTGATCAGCTCTTCCATCTGTATTTGATTTCTTATCCCCCCGAGTAGACCACAGATCAATCTCCCCATGTGTCCATGGATGCACTGTTTGAAGTTTATGTGACTTTGAGTAAAGACAAACAGACTCTGGGAGAGGGACGAAGGTGTTAAAGCCAGGGACCGGCTTGGAGCTGGAGTTAAGTCTGAGGAACTCCTGATGGAAATGTGAGACCGAGCTGCCTTTGATGAGAACAAGCATACTCCGATCGACCTGTCCGGACAGCCATGTGAAACTGAGGGAAAATCACAAACAAACAAAAAAACAAAATATCATAGGATAGATGTTTTACAAAAGTGGAAGCATTAATAGAGAAACTGGAATGCCCTCTCTTTTGATGGTGTGTGCAGACGTACCTGTATGTACCAGTTAGCACCTCCTGCCTGTCAGCGATGATGAAACACTCTGCAATCTGACCCGTCAGCTTCTTGCCTGTCTTTGCACAGTAGGTCTGACCCGGGATGCTTCCCACCGACACTTTCTGTACACAGACACCAACCATCAGATCCATACAGTAGCTTGGAAAGGCATTTATCTTGCTCTTTTTTGTGTGACAAAATAAAATGAGGCATTACTGTGAGGTGGAGAGAAAGTTATTTATTGGTCCTGATCTCAATTTATCATAAATAAATAAACAATGATGTAAAATGTTTCACTGTAGCTCTACACCTGCAGGCCGTTAATTTTTTCTCCACTAAAATGAAAAATCCTCTCCTTTCACAGCCTATCAGTTCAGACGGACAACCATCTTTTTTTTTTTTTTTTAGATTGTGTGTTTATTTAAGTTTGTTTACTTCATCTACATTGTTTACTTCATCTACCATTATTTAATGGTCCACATATTGAAGTTTAACAGTAGCAGTAGGTTGCACTGAATTTGGAGGTATCAGAGAAAACAGGTTTGACTGAAATTTAACTTTTTTATTATTCAGAAATAAAAAACAGACACAAGTTTAATTTTTTTTCAAATAGTTTGTGTTGGTCTGTCACATTATACATTTCAGTTAAATACACTGAGGTTTGTGGTCGAATCATAAGGGGGGAAAAGTGTAAATTGTATTGATAGTTATGCAAGTCACTGGTTCTTTAGTAAACACAACATAGATGTGAAAAAATAACCTAATCAGCTAATTCCAAGGTAACGAAGAAGAAGAAACTTACAGGGAAGTTTTTGCCAATGAGTTTGAGATCTTGCCACATGTCAACAAACAGCTTCAGGTTAACATCATCCAGCAGCAGATGAACAGACACCTTCCTCTTCCTGCTCGCCTCAAGAAGATCACACAGCAGTTCTGGATCACTGAATTTGTCCATCACCACAACTAGGGCCTGAACACAGCAACTGTCAATAACAACCTGCCAATTATTGGTCTCCCAAAACAACTTTTTCATTTACTACATGAAACCAATACAGCAGCTTTAAGCATGAACCAACGATTAACCCAATACGATATCAGCATGAATGATGCATACTTTTACTAATAATTTTATAGTGTAGAATGATGGAAAAGATTTGATCAAGTGATACTTCTAATACAGAGAACAATAGTCAACAGGAGATAAAAACTGATTGTTACAAAAACATTAAATACAAGCAGGGGGAAAAAAAAGCTGTTCTATGAGCTTTCTAATATCGGAGATTTTAGAGGCAGGCTGATATATTCCAATATTAATTTTTTGACTGATATGGGACCGATTTATGATATCGATATCGGATTGGGCCAGCCCTACTGCCATTATGTAATACTTTGACACTATAGACTTTTGCTCACAGGCACAAATAATCATGTCCTGCTGTCTGTCACATAAACAGATCATATCATACCAGTTTAGCCTTCCTGAGGAACTGTCTGACCAGATCTTTCATGCCAGCTGCACTGCTGTCAGTCTGGAAAAAAACCTCAGTGCTGAGATTGTCCAACAAAGGAGCTGATTTCACATCTGGGTAGAGACAAATTGGAGATTGAAGACAGAAAATGATAAATCAGTTAACTAATATTGAAGCGGTTAGGGTTGCAATTACTCTTATTTACCTTCACTGGTTTTGTGCTCCGAACACTCAACAGTGGAGTCGATGTGTGTTGAAACTGCAGGGCAGCAGGAGCAGGACTGGCAATCAGCAAACAGGCTTTCAGACCCTGAGTTATCTGTTAACAACACAAGGCTGTATGAGCCTAAAACACAACAGGCTGCAAGGGGAGAGGGGAAAAAAGCTTTTAATTAGAGAAATATTCAACCTGTGATGGAGTAGCTTCCATTTTGTAGGATGTAATCCTTCTCCAGCTCTGACAGAAAATCCACCTCTCCCTCTGCCTTCAACGCTTGGCGATAGCCCTCCAAACCCTGGCTGAGCAGAGAGTCTGCTGCAAATCGAGCGCTTTCATTGTGACTCAGGTCCAACCTCGGTCCGCTGGCTTCATAATCCCAATTAGAGGATGAGGGGATCCGAAGGTCTTGAACTCGCTGCTTCACCTTCCCCAGAGGTTTGGACCCTCTGTGTGACAATACTGACAGCCTGTGGTAGGCATCCATAGGAGAGGAACATAAAGCCTGTTTTTTTTGGATAAAGAAAGTCTGGATCAGCACCATAAGAGAACAGCAGCTGTTTGGGTTTATTCTGGCGATGAACTACTGATTTAAGAAAACAAGTTAGGAAAAGAAGGCAGGTCCGACCCGGCTTAGAGCAAGGTGGTTTCCTCAACGTAATCAGATGTGACAAGTGAGAACTGAAAGTACACAGTGTTATGGATAGTGCCTCCCCTAAACTAGTCATTGTCCCTCAATGTTTTAATTTCTCACTAAAAAACCTCAAACCTCAAGAGTTTTTATTTATTCTTCAGAATCATGAATAATGTGGCATAAATTTATATTATTTTATATATTTTTGCTAAGTCAATAAAGCCACATTTGACTGATTGGCCCTACAGAAAATGTAACTTAAAGTTTCCAGAGAACATCTGGGAACTTTTTTAAAATTATGACTCAGATTCAGTGCGATTAAGCTCAATCTTTGACTGGGCCATTCACATAAGGATGTCTGTTAGTGCTAGTTAAAGTGTTTTTATCATGTTGAAAGGTAAACCTCCCATTAATTCTGACCAGCTTTCATGTCTGTGACGTAGATTGAGTATTCCTGCAGCATGATGCTTCCAACTCCGTGCTTCACTGTAGGAGTTCTCAGAGATGCTGGGTTAATTTTTCCATGTGTCTCATCTAGCCAGGGTCTTAAAGCTTGATGCAAATCGGAAATGATTTATTGTGGATTCTGGAGTTTATTGGTGTGGTCCATAGCTAATTCTGTCCCTGTTACAAACTTTTTTAACCTAAGCTGTGGATCTCTGTAGCTCCCTATGGAGTTATGATTCTCCTTATGGCTGCTTCTTGAAGTAATGGTTGGTTTGGTAGTCAGTCTAGATGGATGATCTGGTATTGTTGGGTTTGCTGCTGTTCCAGAATCTTTCTGTTTTTTAATGTTTTTTTTTATGAGATGTTCAAAGCTTTCTCCCTGCCCCCTCTGCTGTTATTTTGTATTGATGCTTTTGTTGTTTCACTAATAAACCTATTAGGCCCTCAAAAAACAGCTGCACAACTTTGTACTTATTTGTTGATCAGTCAAAAACCCTATTGAAATACATTTTGGTTTAATATATGATATGTTGAAGTTACAAAAAATTAAGTCTCCAGGATCTTATTCTGTATCTGAAGATAAAAAAATATACATCAATATATGTTTTATGAGTAATGTATTAAAGAAACACACATCCAAAGACCAAAAAAATTAAGAAAATAAAGGAAAACCAGTTGATGTGGTTAAACTTGCAGTATATAAAGATCAGCACAGCATACTCGCAGTTCTTTTCTCAGGCCTGAGTCAACATGCTGAGTACAGATTAAAGATGGGTGGATGGAGTGAAATGCATGAGTGACAGGAATGAAGATGGCTGTCACTTCAGCTCCTGTCAAAGAACCCCTGGAGGCCTTTTGGACCTAGAGTAGACACACCTGGATGGGGCTCATGAGTCGAGACAGTAGTACAGCGATGGCTCTTTGATTCTCAGCTAAAATCCATCTGACGTGGACTTTGTCTTCAATGCAGGTTTTTAAAGTGTCTATTCTATGAATTAACACTTTAAAAATCCCCCAAAATATGTTCACTGTATTGTTTCCTCTATATTGTGTCCTCGTTAGCATAAAAACGTGACAATGGTTAGTTCCTGATATTTCAACTCTTTTTGATGAGTTACGCTTTTGTTACCAGCTCTGTACCCTGTGCACTGCAGTGTGCTCTAGGCATCATGGGAGTTCACCCAACTGGTCCAAATGTGTTTTGTAGACCTGGAGAAGGTCCTCCATAGAGTCCTTTTGGTGCCCTGAAAAGATGGTCCAGGAGTAGAAAGTCAGGAGATCTTCTCTAAGGGCCATCTGACCACTGTACAAGCGCAGCAGGAGTCGGTCACCCTGCAGGGTGAATGAATGGTTTCTGGCACAGGTTCTATATTGGATAAGATTTCTAGGCAAAGCCAAGGTCTGAAAGGGGTCTGGTTTAGCTACCTGCAGATATAATTACCTTTCTCTGATATGGCTGTCCTAGTGCCCTCTAGCCAGGACCTACAACCTGCGTAATGGCGGCTGGTGTGCATAAAGATCATTTTCTGCATGTCAGTCCATTTTCTTCAGCTGGAAAAGCTGGCTTACCCTCTTCATGATGGAGGATCCGGTGGTAGGAGTCGAAGTATGTGTGGGTCTTGTTCAATAGTTAAGGTAGAATGGAGCTGGTGATTGACACCGAGTGATGTTGCAGTGATGTGGACGGACACTGTACTGGTCTGTGAAAGAGAGGGCTGAGCCAAAGGTTGAAGTTCTTTATTTACCGTTTGGTCTCCATTCCTACCTTCACCTATGTTCATGAAATCTGTGTCATGATGGGAAGACATGGCTGGGATGAGCTTCCTCTGCAGAGAGGCCGGCCACCCACTTAGACATATGGTGATAGGCTCAGAGTAAAGACATTGCTTCCTCCACATCGGGAGGAGTCAGCTGAGGTGGCTTGGGCATCTGTTTCGGAGGCGTCTCTGGGTAGATGTTGACCCACTGCGAGGAGGACAGGGAACTGCCTAGAACGCGCTGGAGGGACTATGTGTCTCCTCTTTTGGCTTCCTTTAGAGAAGGTGGAGGAATCTAAAGCCCCCGTAAATTCTGGAGAGCGAAAGATGACAAGTACAATAAAATCTAATTCCTACTTTGTAACTGGATATGTTCTGGTTTGTTTTTGCTTGACAATGCCATCTTTGAAGTTTGAAAAACAGTAGCCTCTGAAACAATCAGAATCATTTTTTAGCAAACTGCGGTAAGCAGAAGACAGAAATCACAAAAAACAGCAAGAATACAGAAAAATTTATCAAAAATGGTTTTAAATAAAAAATACATAAAAAAAAACAATCAACAACAATAAAACATCAAAGTAAAGCACTACTGCTCTAACAAAGGAAAACATCAATAGAAGTACAGTCTAGTTTTGGTAACAGCTGCTGTAACAGTCCATACTGAAACAATTACTGCAGAGGAAAACCTAGTTATAGACAGCTAATTGTACTTTATAAATCTTTAGTTTAAATTGGTTTCATCCTTCACCTTTCTGTGCATGTTAGGCCTAAAATATGCTTATGATGCACATTTAGAGTCACAAGTAGAGAAAACAGCAGTGAGTAGAAAGTGGAAATCAGGCATAAAAATACAGAACATTCACACAAATCAAACTGACGTATTTTAACAAGCTACACCCTGCTGAGTAAGGACTGTTCAAAGAGCTGAAACAAGAAAGACAAATAAGGAAAGAAAGATGCAGAGATTGCAGAGACACAAACAGGCTGAATAAGAACGGAATTTAATAAAGTTGCAAACATGTATCAAGGATAAGAGGTAAAAGAATTATCATGTAAATTCAGTCTATTTGAGTTATCATCAGATAAAAACCTATAATCCGTCTGAGGTGGAAGGATGCGTGCCAGAAAAACAGGCAGCAGCTAGTCCGTATGGTCCACAGTCTGAGTCACTGTTTGTGTTATGCTGCAGAGAGCTTAGGTTCAGAATATGTTTCCTAACACAGACAGATGACAGAAGGCAGCTGGTGGTCACTAGGAGACAGAAGACAGCGTGTGGACAGACTGTGAGGAGGCTGAGCAGGTCTCTCTGGCTCTGGCTGCCAGCTTCTGTCTCAGTTCCCTGATTTCCTTCAGTAGCTCCCGCTCACTGCTGTCCAAATGGGCCCGACCTCGGTCCAAGGAGACTAACGGGATGCAAACAGAAATACTTAATTAGTGCTAAATACTCATCATGACATAAACACTCAGAGGAAATGAATGGAATTATGTTCAGATCACAAAAGGAAAACATTTGGGCTTAATGGAAAAAATGAATTGCTATTATGCGTTTCCTCTCCTTAAATGAACTCACAGTTGGTGGAGGTGCTCCCTGAGGGTGAGCTGCTGTTCAGACACACCATGGTGGCTCCTGCCTGCCTCTGGGTGGGGGCCCCGCAGCCTCCCACAGCTGTATTTACACCTTTGGTTGCAACAGAGGCAGCAGGTCTAGGCAAAGGTCCTTGAGACGGACACTGTGACTGTGTCTTCCTCTGTCTCACTCCTTCAGACATAAAAAGAAAAAGAGGCTGATTAGATCTATACCAGTGGTCCAGGCTTCTAATACATTTTGTTACAATCAGGCTATAAATGAAGTTTTGAGTGTTACTGTCTTTTAATAATGGTAAAGGGGATTTGTATTCTTTGAATTATTAGAGTTTAACAGCAAAGAATCCTAAAAAAGTATATTTGATCAAAGTATTATTGCTAATCAATCAAACATGTTCTAATTAAAAGAACCTTTATTTGATAGGAGACACTTTTCTATCCATGTTAAAAACCTGCATCTCCTCTCATACAGTGACTAGAAAACAACATGCTGCCACCTTGTGGTAATGCTAGTATAATTTTAATGCTAAACCGCTTGAACAGAAACAGTCAGTTGCATATGAACCTTAAATGAATGAATGTCTGTTTCTAGTTCTGTGTGAGGTGTGATACCTGGTTCTGCTGTGGACCAGGCAGCTCTCTGCTCCTGTAGCTGTGATCTGATACTCGCCACTTCATCCCACTGAAAATCACCAACATGGTTCTCCATAAATAACAGCAGCCAGAGGAAATATCTGTACACAGCCTGAATTCCCCAGCAATGCCGGGATGTTTTACTGGTGTTTTTGTTTGAAGCGTGAATCTCAGATCAAATTTCACCTCTATTATTAGTTTTTTACTCTACACAAGTAAACATATACTGCTGAAAAAAAGATTTCTGTTCTCACTTTTCTTGCTGCCACTTCTCTCATGGTGTAAGCCAGCCTCTCCTCCTCTGCCAGAGTTTGCCTTTGAAGCTGTGCCAGTCTCTCCCTCTTCCTCTCCTGCTCAGCATCGACCTGCTGCAGGCGATCCAGCACCTCCCTCTGCCAGTCGGACTCCATGCCCAGCTGGTGTGCCTCTGCCAGGGACTCCTCCAGGGCCTGCATGTGTGAGTTTTGTTGCAGGAACAGAAGGTTCTGAGGCACCTGCTGAGTAAGGACTCTACACAACCTAAACCAAATCTAAGCTCCCTCTGAGTTCCCCTGCTGTCTGATGTTAGGATTATAATGAAGCGGGTTTCTGACCTGCAGGTTTTTCTCTGTGTTGTGCAGCATCTCTGAGTAACTCTCCTCTGCCCTCTCGGCCTCCCTCATTTTTAGCTGTACTTCTTCTTCCACCTCAAGTCCAAAACGCTTCTGTTCCTTCAGCAGGTCCTTAACATCAACATTTTTAGCAAATGCAGGACCATCAGTCTCAGTGTATAGGGCAGAAACATCTATATGTTCACTGTTACAGCTTAAGGGTTTGACACCTGCTCAAGTTGCTTCCTCTGTGCCTCCAGCTCCATCTGTCTGACTTCTAGGTCCTGAACTGCTGCAGCCGTCTCTTGCTCACGCAGATCCATCTTTGGTAAAACGGGAGGAAAATAATTAAGTTTGTCCTAAATAACTAAAGATAAATAAATCTGAAACTTAGGGCGCCCCAAGAGCTTTTGTGGCATCTGAGGATTGATGCCTCTGACTTAGAGCTACGATTAAAATCTATCCTCGCTAATCTGATGACAAACAGACAAGAGCCACATTTACCTTCCAGCTGATCTCCTGATCCAGTCTCTGAATCTGTGAGGCTTGGAGCTCCTGTTGTTGTTTCAGAAAGCGTCTTCTAGTTGCGTCCAGCAGGTGTAACTCCTTCACCTTCAGCTCTCTCTTCATAGCTGCCAACCTGATCCCCATAAGACAGTTATAACTTCTAAAAATCTAAAGAAATTTTTCTCTTTTTGTCAGAACACACAAATAAGTGCCTCATTCATTACTTTGTCCTCTGCTGTGCTAGGTTCTCCTCTTCCTGTGCCAGGATGTTCCTGCGCTGCTCCTCTGCTTTCTGAAGCAACTCCTGAGTAGAAATCAGATATTAGCTCCTTTATCACCCATCTATTTCTCTTATGCTCTTAGTTTTCTTTAAACATTTCAATTGTTTTTTAACTTTAGCATGCTGACACATTAAAATGTTAACGAGACATTTTGAGAAACGGATCCACCTGTTGGGCAAAGTAGGCTTTCTCTTCAGCCTGGCGACGCACAAAATCTGCTCGGAGAGCTGACAACTCCTGCCTGAAGATGAAAGGAAAACCACGAAAAAAAGGACTAGTTGGAGTCACCTGGCTCTGTCCATGGAGGTTACTAAACACCATCATGCAGGTATATAAAGACATGCTAATGTTAATAATTTTATTGTCCGATACGTTAATTCATTGCCTCTCCCTATTATGTTTTGTTTGATTTGTTTTTAAATCCATTTATTGTCAGTATTAAAAAAAAAAAAAAGCATACTGGTTAATAGTGTTTAATTGTTTTGCATTCCTGTCGTTTATTTAGCTCACCGCTCTTTTATATACTCCATCTCCTGCAGCCGTATTCGCTCCCTCTCCCTGCTTTGGTATTCCACTATGAATTCTGGGTACTGGTTGAAGACGGGGTATTGGCCGCTGGTGAGGGGGGTAAAGTCGGAGAGCATGGTTCGGGGGTGAATGTCCGCTGGCGTGCTGCACATGATCCTGTAAGCCTCCTTTATCATAGCCCCAACATCCAGGTTGTTTCGATGGTGAAAAAAGTACTGGAGAGGAGGGGAAACCAGAGGAACATTTATAGGGAGGAAGAGCACCTCATAGTTAACCCGATCTCAGAACAAGAATCATTCAAAAGCGTACCTCAAAGTCCTTCTTCTGGGAGCACAGCAGCAGAGGTTCCCGGCAGGAGATGACGTAAGCCACACAGGCCATCAGCAGGAAGGAGGGGTGGTTGGAGAAGATGTTGTCAAACAGGCGGAGCCACTCATCACGTGTTAGAACCTCTGAGAATAACGTCTCCAACAGGGGCCACAAATACAGCTGCGGTAGACAAAGACACATAGGTATCTTTTCTTTTTATTCTTTTTCTATATCTGAAGCTCAGCTTTGAGCCTCTTGCTCGGCCTTCTACCTGTGAGGTGATGCCGCAGTCCACCAGGTGCTGCAGCAGCTCCTTGTCGTGGTGCGCCAGAACGTTCTCTGCCATGCTCAGGATGTTCAGAGGAGGGTTGGGGAAATACTCAAACCAGTGTTGGCACCAGTTCACTGAACATGCAGACATCGAGTCAGAAGAAACGACTTTAAGGGATTTTAAAGAAAAATAAACTGCAAAAAGCTAAAGTAAAGAAGTACCTATGACAGTAGCCACCACCTCAAAGCAGAGCATGGGATTGTTCTGGAAAAGCTTAACAAAAGGAAAAGCTACCAAAGGGAGATATTCAACCTCAGCAAAAATGGCTGCCCAATGAGCTAAGGCAGACAAAACCCTGGAGAAGATGGAAAGAAAAAAAAAAACCAACAACATTGATCCACTGAAAACTTATGAAACTTGAACATAATGTTTTCCAACAGATCCGGTATGTACCTTTGCAGGCCCCTCTGCAGCTTGAGGCTTTTGATGGGGTACTTGTCATGCAGGGTAAGGAATGCTGAATGCAGACCTTTGTCAGTCAGACTGCTGTAAGCTGCGTAGTTCTCTGGGAGACACAGCAAAGACTTCCATACAAACATCCTGCAACAGGGATTCAGAAGATAACGATAGAAAGGCAAAGCAAACCTGCAACTTCAAAGTGGCTTCTTTTATAAACCAAGTTTTCACCTGTATTTAGCTGGAAATTCTCCAAAAGCTTTCAGCAGAGCTAAAAGCCTCTTCTTATTCAGACCAGACGGTAGTTCATTCTAATTCAGAAAAAGTAGAAAAGATGCAAATGGTTTAGTTGATTGAGGAAATGGATTGGATGATAGATGGAGCCTTAAACTGGAAAAAAATGAAATCTAGATAAGTCATTTTTTCTTAAAATAAGTGCATTATTTCTTGGATTGAGGAGATAAAAGAGACATTTTGCCAATGGAACAAGACAATTTTCAATTAAAATAAGAAAACACAATGATAATTGTCTTATTTCAAGTGCATTTTATCTAAATATCTAATTTTAAGAGTAAAAATACTCATTCCATTGGCAAACTATCTCATTTACCTACTCAAATTAAGGGTAAACATGCTTAATTTAAGCATTTTTCTAGATCGTTTTTCCAGTGTAAAAAAACTAAACTGCAACCTTTTAGCATTTTGTCACATTAGAACCACAATCTGCGGTGTAGTAAAAACATGAAGTTATGAATAATTGTGAAAAAGGATCCACCCCAAAGGATAGAGATACAGTGCCTAGTGTTATACAAGTATTAAAAGTGTGCCTGGGCTCTGACAAGGTTGCAAGTACTCGGTTCGATCCCCACAGTCTCCATTCTGGACGTCACACAATGGCAGCCCTCTGCTCCCCAAGGGGATGGTTTAAATGCAGAGGTACATTTCTCCAATGTGAGATCAATAAAGTTCAATTATAATCATATTCAGTATATAAAAGGCTTTATCCTGTTCTCATTAGACCAGAGCACTTTGCTTCTCATTTTTGTCTCAAACTGCAAACTGGATTTCCTTCGAATTTCTCCCAAACAGTAGCAAAGATTTGTCCATGTCAGACTAAAACTAGAGTATAACATGTTTGTGATACCACAAAATATGAAAAGGATAAAGAAAAACAACAAAATTGAAATAATAATAATATAATAATAAATAGGCCAATATGAATCACAAAGACCTTTACTTCCATGTTGTTCGTACCTCTTTGTCGTCAGCTGCAGACCCTGCAGGTGGCCTTAGTGTCTTCACCTTTGTTCCTCTGCCTGAGCTCTTGGCTGGTCTCTGAATCTTCTCTGATTTAACCTTGATCTTTATGTTAGAAAAGTCCTGATCAGCTTCCCCTCCAGAGACCACAGCTACCTTAAACGGAGGAGGCTGCAGAGAGGAGACGCAGGTACATGTCAACCTGAAGTCAGATCAGTGAGGAAACACCTACTTTCTGCAGCAAACAGTCACCTTGTTTAACTCCTGCGTCACGCTCTGCATGCTGTAGATGTTAATGCTGCCGTTGTCCATGATAGCTGCGATATGCCGACTATTTGGGCCGACTGCGACGGCTGCGATGGCCTCATCCACAGAACCCATGTGGAAGAGAAGTTTGCATGTGTGGATGTTGACAAACCGCATCACACCATCCTGGCTCAACACTCCCAACGTCTGGGAAGACAAAGCTAACTGTCATGAAAACAGATCAAAACGCTGCAACAAGGGGAAAAAAATGATATCACACAGATCGAGAAAAAGAGAAATATGGATGCTATTCTTTCTTTTCTGTTGTCCTATTCTATTAAAGGAACAGATAAACTCTTAATGATTGTGTCAGCATCCGGAGGCTAGACCCAGAATAACATTAACTCTTTAACCCCAACCACAATAGCTTCTAGCATCGTGTCTCACATCTCAGTCTTGGAATGAACCATTTCGACTTATCTTTCTCTAACATGCTTTTAAAATAAGCACCACCACTGCAACGCAACATGAGACAGTTTATAAAACTCATCCATAATCAACCAACCTACAGGAAGTTGCATTTCTTCTTTTCTAATTATTGTCCAGCATTAAGCACTGGACTATAACATGTCATCCAGCCTGGAAGAGTTCAGCAGAAAAGAAGTTCCGACCCTCTATTTATTTTAAATTACTTTTATTCCCTTTCTACAAGAAAGACAACGAACCCGATATCACTCACCTCAGAGTATCGGAAAGAAAAGAAATCACACAGGAGACAGAGATTATATATATATATATATATATATATATATATATAAACCCATGCCAAGATTAAAATA
>NW_015150602.1:51420-55437 GCF_000732505.1 Cyprinodon variegatus
GTGTAAAATATCCAGGTTCTGTTTTCATACCTGACTGGCTCCTCCATCAAAGCTGTCAGACAGGAACTCCAGCTGCCTGACACTTCGGACCTGAGTTGGCATCTGGATCACCCTGACCAGCTGCTGGCTTTCCAAACACCACAGGTGTAACAGGTTGGAGCGGCCGCCTGCAGCTAGGCTTTTACCATTACTGTTAGCACAACACACACGTAGGGGCAGGTTAATGGCTTCTAACCCGTCAGAAGCTTAACAAACCCTTAACGTAACCCTGAGAACACTCAGAAAATAGTCAAGAAAATCAATACGGGAGCGGGTGGAGCTGTAAGGGACCCACCGTGTGACAGCAAAGGCCTTATAAGAGATTCTGGGTCCAGAGTCAGGAACGGGAAGCTGGTATTTGCAGAACAGGGTGTCGCTCTCCCAGGCAAAGATGGAGTCATCACTGAAACAGCTGAGGATGGTGTTGCTGAGGGGAAGGAAAAACACCTAAACACAAGAACAGGATTTAGATACAGAGCTGTTGACCTCAGAGTCCGAGTCCAATCTTAAAGAAAACTGAAACAAACAACAACAAAAAAAAGTCAGGGATTCAGTTCAGGTTTCCGTTTGTGCTGCTACCAGAAAACTAAATAAAAGCCGTAAAAATGAATCAAATCAACCTAGTCCTTAAGTCCCAACAAAAGTTGCCTGTTTGTCAGCATTTAATGGACAGATATAAACAATGAAGACCCCTCAGATCATCAGAGACCTCTTCATTCAGTGTTCCTAGGACTTAAACCACGTTTCTCACTTCAGGTACAAACGTCTTCAAAACCTGAGATTCACAGCAGCTGTTCGCCCCTTTAAAACAGGACTGAAAATATTTAATTGCTCAGCACGTTACCTAGAATCGTTAGACATTTCTGCAGTTAATCAGATTTCTAATTATTTAAATATAACTTTAAAGTTTCTTTTTTAATCTGTAAATGCATCCTATTATTTTTGAACACATTTGATTTTTTTTTTTTTTTATGCATCAGATTTTTTTCTCCTGTGTGTTCCTACCTTCCTCCTGTAAAGCTCCTCGCATCACACTGTGTATCATTTATGTCACACAGATAAACAAGAGTTGTAAGTTCTTATGATAACCTTAGTCTGCTTGAATTACCTAGAATAATGCAATATAACTTAATTATGAAATATAATTGGTCTAAAGACCACATTGGGTCTTATTTGTAATATTCATTGACTTCAAGTACTTGACTTAACTTCACTGAATGTCTGGTAGTATGCATAAAGATTTAAAACATTATTTGAGGATGATTGCAATGCAGGCTTTCAAGTAAAACCAGGTAAACATTGATACCACTTATGGTTTTGAAGTGAATAAGTAAATCCTCAGCAGAAACATAGATCTAAATAACTTTTGAAGCTGAACATCTAAACTCAAAGGCCTTTCATATGAATCTGAATTAAAGGCGACTTTATAAGATGATATCTTACAAAGAGCTGATGAAGAACAGGACATTTCATGCAATGCAACAAGGAAAATATTATTACATTTCTGAGATTGGATTACCAAAATGCATCGTTTATTTTTTATTTTAAATTTCTTTGAGGCTTAATATAAATTGTGAAAACAACTACTAAAGATCTACGGTTTAAAGGTGCTCTAACAGCTTATTTACCTTCTGTATGCCAACAGACTGTCTGATGTTCAGCTTCCTCTTCCTCTGGAAGGTGTCCAGGTCCCAGAGCTGCGCTGTGTCTGATGATGTTGTGATGGCGTAGCGGCCTGAGCTATGGACGGAGATGGATGAAACAGCTCCCTCATGACCTCGCATCCAACTCACCAGCTGCTTGGTGTCTGAGTTAAAACACACAGAGAGAAAAGATATTAGCATGGACTTATATGGTGTATGAAATATAATTTTAATGACAGAACTCCTGAATTGTGGGAAATTCAGGAATTCATCTCACCTTTGTCGAAGCATTTGATGCTGTAGTCAGCCAGAGCTACAAGAAACTCTGTTGTCCTGCGGAGGCTAAAAGCAATAGCGGTACACGCTTGTCCTGTTTTCTGCACCAAGCGAAACCTGCCCCAAAAAGGGAGGGTGAAAGTTTAGACACAAAGTGTTTAGGCTGAAGAAATTTAGCACAGATTATTAATTGCTTAAAATACTTTTAACCATAAAACAATACTTTTTCCTGTAAACAGAGGTAAATCGGGTAGAGGAAAGAATTGAAGAAGCATTCACTTCTTTCAAACTTTTACACACTTGTCACCACCGTTTGCTACAACTTTGAGATATTAAGATATCTAGAATTTCTTTATCACTGTTTGATAAATAGTTCAACCTCAGTAGGACTGGAAAGAGAACATTTGTAAACTTTCAAGTGGAGCCATTGATCATTAAGAGTTTTTAGCTTCATACATCTTCCAATTGAAGTTGATTCTGCCTCTACTGAAAAAAAAAATGCTTTAACCCTTTATAGGGCAGTGAGTGAAATACTTTGAAAATCAAAATTTCAGGCGAATAGTGTTACTTGGAATCCAGGAAAAGACTTTATTTCCTTTGTAACATTCAAAATATATGGATATTTTGATGGCAAAAAAATAATATCAATGTAAGGGGTATGCAAGTGATCAAAAACAGTAACCTGCCCTATAAAGGGTTAATGTCTTGTTTCGTGATGGCTATAGTCTATCGAGGGTCAGACATTCACTGCCTCTTGACAGGACTATCCTAGGCCGAGCTGTCAGTTTATATGGATACCCAGTATCTATGTAGGTTTTCACTTGTCAGATCTAAAGCTTGACATACTGGTTCTATAAACCAATTCTGTTACAAACCTCTACAACTTTGTCTGTGATTTATATAGTGTGTTGGTTGGTCTTTATGGCTCTGTTTGTTCTGCTAATAATAATCTCATAAAAACGTCTGAGACCTTCACCTGATGTATTATGAGCAATTGCTATTTAATACCCTGTACAATAACCTGCTTCTTTATATTTGATACCCAGTGCAATAGTTTTATGTATATAAATATCCATCTATATAAATAACCATGTAAATACCCTGTTGAATAACCCTGTATATATACAGGGTTATTTACATGACCGTTCAAAAGTTTGGGGTCACGTTGAAATGTCCTTATTTTTAAAGGAAAAGCACTGTATTTTTCAATGAAGATAACTTTAAACTAGTCTTAACTTTAAAGAAATACACTCTATACATTGCTGATGTGGTAAATGACTATTCTAGCTGCAAATGTCTGGTTTTTGGTGCAATATCTACATAGGTGTGTAGAGGCCAATTTCCAGCAACTATCACCAAGTGTTCTAATGGTACAATGTGTTTGCTCGTTGGCTCAGAAGGCTAATTGATGATTAGAAAACCCTTATGCAATCATGGTCACACATCTGAAAAGAGAACAGAAAATACAAAACTGACCTTCCTTTAAGCAGATTGAGTTTCTGGAGCATCACATTTGTGGGGTCAATTAGACGCTCATAATGGCCAGAAAAAGAGAACTTTCATGTGAAACTCGACAGTCTATTCTTGTTCTTAGAAATGAAGGCTATTCCATGCGAGAAATTGCTAAGAAATTGAAGATTTCCTACAACAGTGTATACTACTCCCTTCAGAGGACAGCACAAACAGGCTCTAACACAAGTAGAAAAAGAAGGGGGAGGCCGCGTTGCACAACTGAGCAAGAAGATAAGTACATTACAGTCTCTAGTTTGAGAAACAGACACCTCACAGGTCCCCAACTGGCATCCTCATTAAATAGTACCAACAAAACATGAGTGTCAACATCTACAGTGAAGAGGCAGCAGCAGGATTCTGGGCTTCAGGGCAGAGAAAAAGCCATATCTGAGACTGGCCAATAAAAGAAAAAGATTAAGATGGGCAAAAGAACACAGACATTGGACAGAGGACGACTGGAAAAAAAGTGTGTGGAGTTCTAGATGTTTGGATCACAAAGAAGAACGTTTGTGAGACGCAGAACAAATGAAAAGATGCTGGAAGAATG
>NW_015150602.1:55827-62026 GCF_000732505.1 Cyprinodon variegatus
GCAATTTCTCCAGATTACCTCAACAAATTAACAGATAGAATGCCAAAGGTCTGCAATGCTGTAATTGCTGCAAATGGAGGATTCTTTGATGAAAGCAAAGTTTGATGTAAAATAAAATTATTTCAAAAACAAATCATTATTTGTAACCTTGGCAATGTCTTGACTATTTTCTATTTATTTCACAACATATGGTGGTGAATAAGTGTGACTTTTCAGGAAAACAGAAAATTGATTGGGTGACCCCAAACTTTTGAACAGCAGTGTATGTAGCTGTATATAATAATCCTGCTTTAAATAAAAAAAGACTTCAGCTGTCATATGTGGACGCACTGTATATACTGTATATTCCCCATACACCTTTTTCTTTCTCTGATACCTTCTTCTTTTATTTTATTTCTATTTGAGCTGATGTAACGAGTACATTTCTCCACTGTGAGATCAATAAAGTAAATAAATAAATAAAACCAAACAGCTAGAGTAATACTGAGATTAGTCTTTTTATTTATCTACTGTTCAAGGCAACTGGTCGCACTGAGTTTTAGCTTTTTGTTATTTATTTGTTAAACTAATTTATAAATCAATACTATTCCTCTCTATTTGTTCCTTATGTCCCTAGCGGAGCACTTCGCTCTCAATCTGCAGGTTTACTAGTGGTTCCTAGAATTTCTAAAAGTAGATTGGGAGGCAGATCTTTTAGTTATCAGGCTCCTCTCCTGTGGAACCAACTACCAGTTTTGGTCCGTGAGGCAGACACCCTGTCTACTTTTAAGGCTAGGCTTAAAACTTTCATTTTTGATAAAGCTTATAATTAGAGTGGCTCAGGTTATGCTGAGCTATCTCTCTGTAGTTATGCTGCTATAGGCTTAGACTACTGGAGGAGATAGGGACCCCTATTTCATCATTTTGCTTTATTCTATCTCTATTCTCCCACTCTGCAGAATCTGTTAGTTCAATGTCAAACGTTCTGCTCTCTCTGCTTTTTCTCATCCTGGGGAGAAATATCATCTGTACTGCTTCCATCAACACCTTTGTTTATAGATGTTGAGATCTGCTGTTTTCCAGTGTAGTCCTGTTTCTCTGACCGTGACTGGCTGGATGTGCTCTCTTCATCCTCTGACATGGGAGCTGGCTCAGAGCTAGTCTGCCTGGCTGTGCGTTTCCTGGACAGGGCCGCCTTTTACGGCTGCTTTTTATATCTGTGCTTCTGTCTCCTTGAACACAAGTCAGCTTCAGCAGATGGCCGCTCACACTGAGCCTTGTTCTGCTGGAGGTTTCTTCCTGTTAAAGGGAGTTTTTCCTCTCCACTACTAGCATGCTCAGTGTAAGGGATTGCGTTTGAGTCAATGAATCGATGCAATCAACTGGTTTTCCTTAGATAGAAAACTTTGAATCAATTTGACTGCATGATCTGGTGAACTGTAAAGTGCCTTGAGATGACATGTGTTGTGAATTGAATCTACATAAATAAAATGATTTTTTTTCCTAAACAGACCTTATTTTGCGCTGATTTAAAAAATAAATCCCCACTATATCCTCCAACACTACCTAATACAACTGCCACAGTCAGTCACCTGTTTCTGCTGATGTCAAAGAGGTAGATGTTGCCATGGTGATCTCCTGCCAGGAAGCAGTCCCCTGTGGTGTCGAAGGCCACATGTAAGAAACGCACCGTCTTGGTCTGCTGGGCAGTGCGGACCACTGTCACCAATACTCTGAGAAGGGCAGGAGACATACAACAAACGGGAAAATATTTTTCTAATTATTCTAAATTAACACTTCGACATCTTTGGCTAAATATCTCTGTAAGTCAGTAGCACCTGATTACTCTAAGGCAAACAGGTGTGTTCAAGGGGCATCCTTTGAGTAAAACCTAACCTACCTTCTGCCAGGTGTTGGTTTTTGAAGCCAAATCTTTCCTTCTTCTTTGTTTCCTATATCCGTCACCTCCATTTAAAAAGAAACGCGTCTACCGATGATTAATAACGACGGGAATAAACTCATCTCCTGCTGTACCTCAGCTCAGGATGAGGGAACCAACGGAGGCGACCGACACAGAGGAGGAGCAAACAGCGCGAAATTTAAAAAGAAGATCTACATTTGAGAAAAAACGCCGTAAGAATATATAAAAATAACTAAATAAACATCTCCAGGTAGCAGAAAGCAAAATTAGCTTTAACTACTGAGCTAATAAATCCTAAACTGCAGCTATTTAGACAGCTTTCCTGGTTGTTATGAAGAAGACGGCTTTTCGTCGCTTATAGGTGACGTAATCGGTGGCGACTGTGAATTGTGGGAGTTGTAGTTCAACGGTTCGTCTTGTAGCTCTAACCTTTTCATAACACGAGGACCCAAATTTGGGTCCTCGGCACCATAGATATCCATAATGGATATCTATGCTCGGCACTCGCTCCAAGATGGTTTTTATACCTGTAACATATTCTCTGGGGTCTTGCCTTTATTTTGATACTAAAACAATTAAAATAAACTCTGTAGTTCTTGAGATATATTCAATTCATTTTGGGCATGTTATTTTCAAGCATATTTCTCGAAAACAGGCCAAGAGGCTAAACATGGACCAAAATGCTTTTAACATTTCTTTGGTATCTATTGAAGTAAAACCTGATTACTTTTGTTCTCTATTTGTAGGAAAACATTCGAAATTGCTCATTCGAATTTCCTTATAATGATATATTTTTTATTATTATTTCTTCATTGTCTTGTCTGGCAATGTGGCAATAAGAATAATTGTCTTGATGCCAAAAATATGTCAGAACTGACATTTTAATCTAATTAGGACAATTCTTCTGTCTGAATATACAGTTATAATCTTAATTTTGTATGTGGCAAAGATTTGGAAATGGAATGAGAGTGGAGTCCTTCAGCTAAGAACGAAGTGTAATATTTTGATAAGGCTGGAGACATGGATGTCTAATTATCTGCTAATGTGTATGATGTAAAATATGATGATGTGGCAGACAAGATATGTATAAAATGCCTTTTTAACTTTTAATTGGGGCCACTTCCTAAGAGGTGAGCCCAGAGTTGAGCAGCTGCCATTCTGTAACCCTAAACAATTTCTCTGATGTGAGAAAGATTACAATTTCTATCAAAATCTGTTGTCATGTCTCCTGGTTATTTAATACATAGAAGTTATAAAAAGTTATTTTAAAAGTTTTTTCAGAGTGATCTCTTTGCAGGAAATACCGGAAAGATAGAGCATCAGGGTGCAGACACAGAGCCTATCTTTAACATTACTGTTAACCAAAGTGTCTGTAATTTGTTTAAATACTGACTACTTTCCATAGTTGTAAGTAAGGGGGAACGAACGCTGCTCAGGCAGAATGTGGCTGAATACTGTGCCATAAGGGCTGTATGATGAACTGTTCTCTCTTTGCTAAAGATATGACGAATACAGTGCCGACTGAGTAAAATCCATCAATCTACGTTTATTTAACTAGGGTGAATAGTTGAATACTTTTTTCCCACTACAGAGAGGTACTAAGGACAACACATGCTATCTCGAACCGTACCTTCAGATCAGCGAAGAAGAACCACAGCCGGAAGATCCAGGATCTCTTCCAAGATGCCAACAACACCAGGAGGAGGTGGCAAGGCATATGGGTGATCACAGACTACAGTATAACACATCTTCGCCCCCAGCAGATGTAGCTAATGCTGACTTCCTAAATTAACTAAACAACTTCTTTGGAAGGTTTGCAGCAATAAACAGCACTTCAGCAATGAAAGCCATTCCACACCAGGGAGAGGAGGCACTCAGCCTTGACATAGCTGAAGTGAGAAAAACTCTGAAGAGAGTCAACCCAAGAAAGGCCACACACCCGATAACATACCTAGACACCCCTCTGCAATAGAGTTCCTCACAAACAGACCTCAGTCAATCCGGGTTGAACAGAACACCTCTAATGTCATCAATAGTGCACCAATGCCATTTTTTGGCCCAGATACTGATACCGGATACCTGGCTGTGCAGTATTGGCAGATACTGATACCAATACCATACCAATACTATCTATTTGAAACTGCTGTGTGTATATATGAAGAACTACATACTACTTGGATGTAAAATAATTGCCATCATGGCTTTATCAAGCTGTTGCCTACCTTTGTGAAGCAGTAAAAAGACTAATACAAAGTGACTCCAGTAGAACTTTTTATTGCCTACCTGGAATAGGTGACAATATTTGAATAAACTTTTGGGACTCAAAATAGTATCAGTTTCCTATTTGTTGTTACTTGCCGATACCAATACCACCATTTTAATATAGTATCAGGACCCCTGGTTTTGGTGCAACACTGGTCATCACCCTAAGCATAGGTTCCCCTCAGGGCTGTGTCCTGAGCCCCCTTCTGTTCACCCAGATGACACACTACTGCGTCCCCAGGTTCACCACCAATCACATAGTGAGGTTTGCAGACGACACCTCGGTGGTGGGCCACATCAGAGTTGACACGACCAGGACTACAGAGAGGAGGTGGAACAGCTGGTGGGCTGGTTCAGAGATAACAGCCTGATCCTGAATGTGGAGAAGATACAGGAGATCATTGTTGAATTCAGGAAGAACGGCCTAAATACGCTACACTGCTCATCAACAACTCAGTAGTAGAGGTGGTCAGCAGCACCAAATTCCTGGGGGGTGCACATCATAGATAACCTCACATGGACTGTAAACACCACCTCACTGGTCAAAGGGGCACAATAGCACTTGTACTTCCTGCAGAGGATGAGGTGAGCCCACCTGCCCCCACCCATCCTTACGACCTTCTACAGAAGCACCATAGGGTGTTCACATCAGCTGTCTCATTGTGTGGTGTGCAAAGATAACAGCCTGATACTGAACGTGGAGAAGATGAAGGTGAGAGGCTTCGCAGCATTAGATGCAGGCCCAGCAGATTCTGAAACAGCTTCTTCCCCACTTCCATCAGACAGCTGAACTGTCGTGAAAGCTCTTTATTATGTCACTAACTCAGCATTACACTTGTTATATAGCCACACGTGGGACCAAATAATTTGGTGAATCACACACCAAACCCCTCCTCCTCCCTTTTGTAAGTAAAACAAAGGACTGGCTCCTGGAAGCTTCCAGCTTTTGCACAGTCAACTCACACATGGACCAATGAGTTGAAAGGAAAACTGTGAGCCCAACATGAAATCCCTCCACGTCATTCAGGATTTAAAACCCAAGGGGGAAGGAAGTTAATCTAATTTTCCCTGGGCTTGATACTTTTCACGTGAACATTTTCAGGTGGAATGCCCCTGAATGCAATCTGAGAGTAGCTTTCGTTTTCCTGCGTCAGAAGTTACGGACTGGAGTGTATCATCGTGTCTAGTGCCCGTCAAGTTGGGTGAGAAAGAACGGAGACTCCGTCTGTGCGCCGTGTGTGTGGAATTCTCTCTGAAACATTGAAGCTCATTGAAAAGGTGTGTCTGTGAGGGGACGCCCTCGGTAAGTAACTTCCTTGATTTAAAAGCCCATCAGATTCCGCTGCTGTTGCATCAGACTGATCTAAGATTTTTCCGAGATTCGCCCTGGTTTGAGATGGACACTACTACACTAGTATCTATACTGGTTATAAGAGCTCTGGTTTAATGGTTGAAATAAGTGGGATGTGAATGGCTGCAGGAGATTTACTTTCTTCTTCTTTTTCCTTCTATCTTGCTTCTCTTATCTTCATGGCCTAAGGATAGTGTATTGCGAATCTGCCTATGTTTAACTGTCTATGATTTCGTGGTTGTGGGTTGCCATCTATTGTCTGAGTTTGTAGTTGACTAAGTTAACAAGCTAAGATACCACCATCTGTATAGTTCAACCCTCCCTTTTGGGGTCACATGATAGGAGCATCCATTTTGGTGACTCATTATCTCCAGTAGACTCCAGTGTCCCCCCCCCCTGATCACATGAAAAAGGGGGGTCACTCATACACCCTGCCTGCCCCCTTTAGGTTGAGCAAAACCCCCTTGTTGCTGCTAGATTAAAGGACTTGAGGTTGGCTGTAACATGCTGCTGTGTTGTTAATGCATTTGTAACCATTTATCATTCAAGCTGAATGTATTTATGTTGTTTTAACTGCACTATTTTTTTTTTTTTCATTATATCTGCTGCTATTCCAAGCGGACACTATTAAATGTATTAACATCGGGCTTATCTTGGACAGTCTCAGAAGTCAATGGACTCATGAT
>NW_015150602.1:65971-66885 GCF_000732505.1 Cyprinodon variegatus
TTGAGAACACTGGGATGAGGTGTAGGTTAAGAAAGCCATGGATGAGCCAGCAGATCTTCCAGAGAGGGGCATTCCTTGGGACCACTAAACAGGCTCTTCGTCAGAAAATCCTGGCAATTCCTTGACAGCAGTTGACTAATCTCATAGCGCAGTTTGAAGATAATCGGATAGTGGACTAACTTGAACAGTACCGATCCCAGCTGCAATACTGTTCTGATTTCAGCATCGCGTTTGACTTGACTCAACGAGTCGATTGGTAGGTCATAAAAGTTGATTAAATCTTGATGTGGTTTTCTGTCAAGAAAGGAACTTACCCCAAAGTCTATGAGGTAGACTTTTGGCTCCTCTAAATCTTTCCTTATCAGGATATTACCAAAATTAATGTCTTTGTGGTCGATGTTTGCATTGTGGAGGTAAATGACTGCTTGCACCAGCTGTTTTATTATGATCTTGGCATCATTCTCATTGAGGGGAGGTTTTTGCTTCATGAGGTAGACAAGGAGGTTATCACAAGGCACGGGTCTTTCCATCACTAGAATTAGCTCCTCATCCAGATTGTACCAGTCCAGTAGGTACACCATAGATGGTTGTCGCACTGGTTCATCTCTCAGTTTGAGCATGACAGCCACTTCCAGGGGAAGAATTCTACCATTCTCCTCCATACGGGTGTAACACACCATTTTTTGGGGGATGTGTTTGATTGCCACAGGTAATTCATCCTCCCGACGATAACCTGCAAACACAGACCCAAAGGCTCCTCGTCCCAGTCTATGAAGCTCAACATATTTTTTCCAAAACTCCATTTCTTGAGAATCTGCTTCATTTTCTGATTCAACAAACTTCACCTTTTTCTTGCTCGGTTGTTTAATTATGTCTTCAGCCTCCCTCTTAAGATTCCTCTCTCTTGAATCTTG
>NW_015150602.1:70481-72941 GCF_000732505.1 Cyprinodon variegatus
AAAACCTGCTAAAGAAGGAAACCAACCTTGGCAGTAGATGTTTGAGTACTATGTGTCATGGTTTTGGTTTTATCCAAGTTTTATTTTGAGTTTTCATTGGTGTTATTTTGATTCTTGTGTTCTAGATATTTTTGGTGGTATTTGACTTCTTGGATATTTCCTGTTTGCCTTCTTGCCTCTGTTCAGCCCTGCTCCCAATCTGCTAAAGCCCGGCGTACACTGTGCGATTTTCGGGGTGATTTTTCCAGTCATGCGAACATCTTTCGATCGGGCCGACTTTCAGCCTGATCGTGAGTCGTGTAGCGTACAGGGGATTACAAGGCGCAATCAGCTTCTGACAACCACCTCCCGATCTGGAATCGTGAGGTCCAACCGTTGTGGACAAATCACTCAGGGCGCATGCGCAAAAAAGGATTCTTTTTCTTCTTCCTCTCAGATGTAAACACAGAAGCGTGGCAGGGATGTAATGATTAGAATGCAGTTCTTTCTATAAAATTGACAGACCGTAGTAGTCACAATTGCTTAGCCATCTCTTTGTCCAAATACATTGTCGCCTTTTCTTTTTAGGGCTTTCAGCACAAAATTTCACAAATTGCCAAGGCAGCGCGTTTTCACTCTAGTGAGCTTCATATTCACCTTCTAATTGTTTTGCTTCTGGATATCCGAGTCAGAGCAGCTGCATTTCACTGCGGGGCTAAGTCCGACGTGGTTTTTATTCGTACAGCGTAAGCAGATAGATCGCATCAGTGTGTCGGGCCGAAAATAAATCGTGAACTCACACTGTACGACGAAACCCTGCGGGTGTGTGTGAGCAGTAGCTGCGTGCAACAATTAAGAAAAATTGCACAGTGTACACCCAGCTTAATTAGCCTGGTCTTTGTTTCTCTCTCCCATATAATCTCCTCCTCTTTAGTCACTCTTTGCTGGTTTGTCATCATTTCTTTGCCCAGTTGTTTGGAGTGCTCCTGGTCTTTAGTATTTTTGTGGATTTATGTTTTGGACTTTTGGTAAAATAAACATTCAAGTAACCACCTCAAACTTTGTCTGCCTTTGGGTCCTGTCCAACAGCCACCTCCTTTGTGACATTATGAGAACAAATTTCCTTTCAGCTCCATGATGTTCATTTAAAAAATTCTGTTTTATGTCGCACATCAGGGTCCATAAAAAGGAGTTAATCTTCATAGATTCACTGACCTATACTTGTAAGATACGGTTAAACTTCTGAAGTTACACTTTGGGCTGAAGCAGTGTTATGTAACACAATTTGAAATGTTAAATGATATCCAGGATGCTCTGAAACCCTTTGATGCTTAAACCCAAAACACCATTAAATGATTTAAGCTGATGTTCCACATGAACCTGTGAATGTATTTGATTAGTTGTCATCTAAAGCACCAAGATACACGACACAGTAATAGAAAGGACACAAAACTGAAATGACATTATTAAAAGATAGTGTTCAAAGCAATTACATTTAATTTCTAAACCTAAAATACAGATTATGTATAGTTTAAATGACTACGTCAAATCTATTACATGGCTCCATCTGTTGTGATCTTCGCACTGATCACTGATGGAACATTAGTTCTTTCCTTCCACCTGCTAAGCTCTGCCCAGTTTTCATCTGATCCAACTGTTCTAGATCCTATTTATGCTGCCTGGTTAGTGATTCACATGCACGTTATTGTTCCCCGTCTGAGTTTAGTGGTCACTAATCTGAGTATCTATCTCTACAGATATCCAGCAAGCCAGTCCAAGCTGACGAGCCGTGTGATCCTGAGCAGCCAAAGCGTTTCATTTAAAAAAAATAAAATAAAAAAAACCTGTTCCGTCTGCCTGAATTCTGGGTCATATTTTCTGAGCCTTGATACCATCACTTTAAGGACATGGTGAGATTTCTAGTGATTTTAAAAGTCAAACATTATTTTTTCCTTATCTTTTCAAATGACTTAAAAAAAAAAAAAAGGTTTATCTTTTTGCCATATAGCTGTGATGTTGTGATCAGCATCAGAAGGAAGCTAATGAGATAGAAAACTAGTGACAAGATGACAGATGTAAACCTGCTGAATACAGAATCCAACCTTGGCAGGACATTTTCTGGTATTTTTCAGTATTATGGCTGCTTGATTGGCTTAGCTTTTAATGTTTTACAAAGAGACTTTATTCATTTGATTTGGGATCTAAATCAGATAATTGTATAATCACTTAGCTAATAGCAAAACTATTAAATTAATTTTTCAATAGTACAGTGTATTATGAATTAGGGATGTCCCGTTCCAAAGTTGTGCTTCCTATACGATACCGATATTCCACTGTTGAGTTTTTCCCCAATACTGAGATGGAACTGATACATCAGCACAAATCTACTAGAAACACTAAAAAGTATGAAGTATGTTTGACTTCAGTGAACTCCACAACTAGAGATTCAATAAGAGGTAACCAATGGTTTGTTAAAAATAG
>NW_015150602.1:73622-74518 GCF_000732505.1 Cyprinodon variegatus
TTCAAGTCACAACACATATTGTCTCTGGGCACTTTAGACAAAGTTAATTTAAGTCAGTGATCCAGATTCCATTGTAAAGTCGATTAATTCCTAATGTTATTCCAGAACATCACTCTTATCAGTTAGGCTTACAACTAAGGGATCCCAGCAGATTGCAAGAAGCCACCGACTTGCAATCCTGACAGTGGAGAGAAAAAACTCCCTTTTAACAGGAAGAAACCTCCAGCAGAACCAGGCTCAGTGTGAGCGGCCATCTGCAGAGGCCAACTGGAAGTTTGAAGGACGGAAAACACAGAAGATGTTGACTGAGCTACTGCTGTAAACAGTATATCTACAGAGCTCACTCAGGAGAACTTAAGTCCCTCTACTTATAACTTTTATCAAGAAGGAGAGTTTCAAGTCCGGTCTTAAAATGTAAATAGGGTGTCTGTTGTAAAATTGACTAAACCAAAGATAAGCAGGAGTCGATTGTATAATACAGAAAAATTTTGGTGAATAAAAGGGTGAGCAAAAGCACACAGAATTGGAGCAGATGGGGGGGGGGGGGGTGGAGACTCAACCTCCAAAGCAACGTTTAGAGCCTTTTTTCTCTCAGAACGTTTTCTTTTGTTTCTAAAAGGGGAAAACCAAACTAACTTAGTTCATTAAATTGTGTGTTACTATTATCAATAACTATATTAGAAATGTGAAAAATATAAAAGCAAAAGAAAGAAAAAGAAGCTTTGTTTTATAATTGTCAAGGATGTCACCATCTTGCTGAACCTCAAACGGTGACGTTGTGGGGTTGGTCAACGCTACAGCTCTCCATTATGGATATAATTGCGAAACATCACAACCATAAAACATTTCAAACATCTGGTTTGATGGAAGAGGAAGCTGAAAGGACATTTGAGCAT
>NW_015150602.1:76126-110686 GCF_000732505.1 Cyprinodon variegatus
AAAAAATGCAAATTGAACTGAAAGAACAGGTTCTCCTTTTAGTAATGGTTCGTCATTGAGGTCATTGTTGTCCTGCAATACCCGATAATGGCCTATGCCTCTGAAAAGGAAGTTGTTAGGCCTTTTGTCCTGGCTGACCTGGCTGATCCGCCTATCGATCTCCCGCTCCATTTTCCCCCTCATTCGTGAACAAGACCCCAAGATACTTAAACTCTTTCACTATGGACAGTACTACCTCCCCAACCTGGAGAAGGGCCTCCAAGACCATGGTCTCGGATTTGGAGGCTCTGATCCTCATTCTGGCCGCTTCACGCTCAGCTGCGAACTGCTCCAGTGAGAGCTGTAGATCATGCCCTGGTGAAGCCAATAGAACCACATCATCTGCGAATAACAGAGACGTGATCTTAAGGCCACCAAAACAAATCCCCTAAACACCTTGGCTGCAACTAGAAACTCTGTCAATAAAAGGGAATGAAGGGAATCGGTGACAAAAGGCAACCTTGGTGGAGTCCAACCCTCACCAATGCAAACCAAGCTCTGTCATACAGAGACCTAACAGCCCTTATTAAAGGACCTGGTAACCCCTCCCCTGAGGGACCCGGTCCAATGCCTTCTACAGATCCACAAAACAATGGAAGATGTGTTGGTGGGATTAAGGAGGCCTTATTAGTTCAATTAAAGTCTACTGTGGTTGTATTATAACTACATTAAAAATATAACTACATAAAAAATGATTTGTTAATGTCTAAAAAATATATAAGCTTTATACTTTTAATATACTCTTACTGTGGTAATAATATGCTTATTTATAATGTCGACTTATTCCAATTAATTAAAAAGCATACTCTGCAGTTAATATTCAATATACTTGATCATTACTTTGCTGTACTACTATCTACCTTGCACATTCTTGCAAAACTATTACCAGTAAAGACTTTTGTGGGACTACTTCCATGCAGGTGAAAAAATATACTTTAATTTATTTTAACCATTTCCAAATTATAGTGCATTACAAATAATACAAAAACGTATGCATGTTAATCTAGATGCTGCCCATCTTTTTCATCTTCTATTTTAAACCCACTCCTCAGGCAGCTGCACGCCTTTTCCTTTCGCTGGCTTCTTCTGAATGGTCAGCAGGGCGCTTATGCAAATTTGTCAGGAAACAGAACCGAAAAAGAAAAACTGGGGTTAGATATTCAAAATATATCCGGTCTTCCTGGCCCCTTCACCTCCAAATTAAGGGTAGTATTGTTTCTCTTTTTACAGATTTAACATAACCTTGATAAAAAAATGAATTATTATTATTTTAGTTCTGTGGACCTCACTATGGGGAATGGAGCACGGACAGCTATGGCATTTTAGAACATTATTAGTGCACAATATGTATTTCATCAGATCAACCACAATTGAAAAAAAAATAAAAATAGTTTGTGGGGAGTTTCATAAAGAATAATTTCGGGAAAAAAAGCTTTCCAAATTAATACTATGCAATTTTTCTCAAAGCTTGTTCATGCCTTGTTGATACTGAATATCAATAAAACAACTGGGGTAATTCAACTTTTTTTTTCTTTTCTTTTTTTTTTTTAGTGAATTTTATTGTGAAAATCTTGACCGGATCTTCGCTTCGTTGACATCAGCGACTTCAACAGATGCAAAGCTAGCTCCCAATGATTAGCCACGTCATGTTAACTTAGCATTGAATAAGCTGTCAAACATACAAAAAAGACTTGGACTTTTAAGCGAGTTTGACTTTTCCTTTCTCAAAGAAGAGGCGTTATTTCGGACTAATCAGTTGGCATTAGTCCTATGGGAAGATGTCAGACATCGGGGACTGGTTCAGAAGCATCCCTTTGGTCACCCGGTATTGGTTTGCTGCTTCGGTAGCTGTGCCTTTTATTGGGAAACTGGGACTGATTGATTTTAAGAACCTTATGCTGATCCCGGAACTGGTTTTTAGCAGATTTCAGGTGAGTTAATCAAGGCTGTGTGGTTGTGTCGGAACGGTGCTCTTATTTATCGTGTAGTTCCTGGTCATTCGTGTGTTCTTGTTGTTAGCAGCTGGCTAATACCAACGGGCCTTCTGCTGCAGCCAATAAGAACTTGACACGTAGAGGAGAGGGGGGTTAAGACTTCCGGGTGCTTTACAATCTTCCCTATGTGTACATAACGATAATCAACATCGGATTGAACGTATTATCGAAGATATTACTTGGACTAAATTTATAATTTTAATTTGTGTAGTAAATTTGATTATAAATGTAATTTATAGAAGGTTTGGGAACGTGTATTTATTTAAAGGATGATGTTTTGTTTGTGTCCACAAGGCGGCGACTGCACGACAGCAAATATAAAAACTGCTAAATGTGTTCTTCAAGGCATCAGGGTTCAAGCACAAACTAATTTATAAGTTTAATAGTATTCATTGAACATTGTTCAGCATAATTATGTATGATGAACAAAAATATCTAGATGTTATAATGATAATATTAATAAATAACTGTATTCTCATGTTCTCTAGAAAGAAGTTCTAAAGGTATATAGTTAATATCTGATGGATACCTTTACAAAATTCAACTATCAGAAGTAGCAGCTACATGTCTGATATAATCCACAGGATGTGCCTCAAAATGAGGTTTATATACCAGTATATGGCGCTTTGTGGTCGACAACAACTCATGTTGTTTATCTTAGGAGTTTGTTTTTGTTTTTGTCTGCAAACAAAACATTTGAAAACAATCAAGATTTATTCTATTTATTTTACATCAGCAGGCAAACTTTGGCCCCTTTTTAAACCCACATTCCAAACATCCTTATATTCAGTCATATCAGAACCTAATCATAGTTGAATGCATGTTAGATCCCATCCTGTATCAGTCATGGTCCAGCTAACTGCTTTAGCATTATAACTTTAGAACAATTATCAATGGGAAAATATATTAGAGTATATGCTTTATTCATGGAGGTTACAGGTTTTTATTGGTTCTTTTATGGAAACTAAACAAAATTCAATCTTTTCTACTTTGTTTGCATTGTATTTCTTCATAAAATCGTGATCATAAAAACGTGCATCTATTTCCAGCTTTGAGATGAAAATAGCTAAAATTATTAATTGCAAATTTCAACTGTTCCTGGCTTGTTTGCAAATCTTTCTATTCAGCACATTTAATGCTGTGAAAGACATATCACTAGGCCTGCGACTAACGATGATTGTGATCATCCATTAATCTGACGATTATGTTTTCGATTAATAATTATAATTATTAATCTGACAGCAAACGTTCCTTAAAGTAGATTTTATACACAGTTAAACTAAGTGAAACAAACTTTTCGACTTGTGGAGTTCTGGATAGAGCATATTGACAGGAGAAAGTATTTTTTTTTATCTTAAATGCAAAATATCTATATATTTTTCACAATTTTGGTATAGTTAACACGCTAAGTGGGCTGCTCTGTCAGCTAAAGGCATGTTTTACTGTCTCTATACTCCGTTAGTTGGCGAGTCATTTCAATAATCGATTAATTTTTGCAGCTCTAGTTATCACAGATTCTGATGGCTAAAAATCCTTCACAGTCCTCGTGATTTTTTTTTTTTGTTTCAGATCTGGAGACCAGTGACAGCCACCCTTTATTTCCCTATTACTCCAAACACTGGGTTTCTATACCTGGTCAATCTTTATTTCCTCTACCAGTACTCCACTCGGCTAGAAACAGGTGAGGCTGTTCATTACATAGTCTGCTTCCTGTCATTCTAACATAATCTGTCTTATCTACATTTTAAAAAATGTTTCTTCCTTTTGTAATCTTCAGGGGCGTTTGATGGCCGGCCTGCTGACTACGTCTTCATGCTCCTTTTCAACTGGATTTGTATTGTTGTATCCTTTCAGCGTCATCTCCTATAGACTAAAACCTTTAAGGACTGAATGAACATTTAGTTGTTTTCCATGGTAGCTTGTTTTTCCACATACTCTCTCTCTCTGCGCTGCGTGTCATGTCAGGGTGGCTCTGCGCCAGTGTCCCAGTGTCAGTCGCTCCTCTGCAGAGCAGAGAAACCCAATCTAGGTCACATGCAGCTCTAGCAGCTCTATAGTCCGGCCTACGTCTCCATGATGTTCAGTCAGGAGTTTAGAGCCAGCTTACGCTAAAACTCTGTATAATTCAATATTAGGATATTTCCAGTTTTGATAACTGCATGAAGATGAGAGGAATGTGTGGAGGTAGTGAGGTGCGAAAGATGTCATCTGCCAAGGTCGGATCCTTTGCTCCAGTGTTCCTAGAGCTGAAATAGGGATTTAAGTTGGCGATTTCTTTCTTTTTCTCCCTGACTCTCTGATCCTGAAAATGAAACCACAGTGAGCTTTTTGTCCTTGACTTGGTGTCTCTAGATAACTGGGCTGCTGATGGACATGCGGGTAAGAATACTGTGCAGTCTCTCACTGTGTGCACACCACAGTGCTGGCTGGACTCCACTGAGCGTTTGAAGAAAGCAGCAGCCGTTTGCAAAACTAAGATCCGGTTAAACAAGCATAATGTGCAACATTGAATTCGTCGATTCACATTTTGTAACGCCACAGCCTCAACCTTCACTGATATTATCTGATCAAAATCTGAAAATGAACCTCCTCTGTGAGTGAATGAATGGTTTGTAGAAGCTGGTTTGGCTGTTTTTACAGATCAGATGTGGATCAGCTGGAACCATTATAGCTCCATATCACTCCTCTGAATGCTCATGAATGAGAGCCTCCGCCACAACCATAAGTCTTTAGCTCCCATTATCTTCAATTCAATTCTGACCTGCAACAAGTCTCCCCACAGCATGATGCTGCAGCCACCTTGTGTAGTCATTAGGATGGTGTGTTCTGGGTAATAACAGCTTCTTATTACACAGAAGAGCTCAGTTTATAAAATATGCTAACTTCTGATGGAAGTCGACTCAGTACACCCCACACTATTCAGATTGTTGTTATTGGCCAAACACCATCCTCATACATCGTTGTATCAGGTTTGTATTTTTAATCTGAGTTTCTCAGAGATCTATTCCAACTTTTATTCGGGTCCCAGTCAGGAACGGCTGCAGCATTCTTCTGACCAGTAGCCTTGGAGCCAGTCTGCATATTTACATTTAAATGTTCCTGAATATGCACTCTCCCTTTTAAATAAATAAATACCAGTGATTAACTCAGCAACTGGTTAAAGAATCTCATTTTGCTTCTGCTCTGTTTCAGCTGCTGATGATCCCAATGATTATGTCAGTTTTGTACGTCTGGGCCCAGTTCAATAAAGAAACGATTGTGTCCTTCTGGTTTGGAACTCGCTTTAAGGTAAAAAAAAAAAAAAAAAAAAATCCATGACTGATATGGTTGCATATAAGCTCCCCAGGTTAACAGGTCGTTTGTTGCTCTCTTTGCAGGCGCACTATCTCCCTTGGGTCATCCTGGTCTTCAACTTTATAATCGGAGGCTCGTAAGTTCCACTTCCTGTTCATTGGGTTCCAACGCCATGAGAAGCCAGACGTGTTTCTGTACTCCTCCTGTTTTGGTTTCTCTGCAGGTTTGTGAATGAGCTGACGGGTAACCTGGTGGGCCACCTCTACTTCTTTCTCATGTTTAAATACCCCATGGACCTGGGAGGACGCTGCTTCCTGTCCACACCAGAGTTCCTGTGAGTTTAAAGCACTGATCTCTATTTATTCATGGTTTGCACGCAGCATAAATATGGGTCAATTGGAACAGACGCGTACTGATGACATCACCACATGCTCGTCTAGAGCTGCATTTCATCTCCTGTTATTAATAGTCTCTAGATAATGATAAATTATTACTTTTTCATCTGGCGGGGAATAATAATTAACACAGTCACATAAACACAAATCAAAGATCATTTTGCCAAATAAAAAAAAAAACATTGCCATCGGAGCCAGCGGTCCTTGGGAGAGGGCTGCTGCACACGGGCTGTGGTTAGCCCTGACTGCCGTTACCCTCGGAGGTCCGCTGGTTACTGCTGTCCTCTCAAGTTTGATTTTTTTTTTTTTTTTTATTACACCTTAGGTAGATAAATATACCATATAGTGAAGCTTTAAAGTTTGAGATTCTGATGATCTTAAAACTCACTTTTATTGATCAACAGAAAACAGAACTTTAAACTTTCAATGGAGCACTCCATTGAAAGCTGCTGCTGCCACAGTGCATGCTGGGACAGCTGTGAATCTCAAGAACGGTCAAGTCTGCTCTGATGCATGCTGGGTAAATAGGGAGGGGCGTGTCACTACCCGATCCATCCTGGAAGCACGATGCGTCCTGCGCATGCACGGAAAGATATACATCCAGGTGTCCATAGATAATGTAATTATGATGCTAAAACTACGACTACTTATTTCTATCCTTAACTCACTAAAGAATGCTGATACACATCTTTAAAAAATGTTTTATGACTTTTATGAGACAAATTTTATGCTTTTTACATTTTCTTCGTTAAACTGCTTCTCTGACGTCATCATGGGACATGCTCAGAGCAGTCTGGCAAAATATGATTAAAACATGTTAATCTGCATTTAAGTTTTCTTTCTTAAGACTGCGCACTATATAGCATGAGATTAAAACGAAACGAAAACATAAAATTCAAAAAGACTAGATTTATGTTTAATCCAAAGCCGAAGAAGTTAGCCGTCGGAAGTAGCGTAGGATCCCATTTCCGGTGCACGCCGGGCAGAGACGAGTGATAAAACAGGATTTTAAGGACTTTATTTTCTCAGGAAATATATTATTAACCTTCAAAACATTATAATTTAGTATGTTTACTATTTTTGGGAAGGGAAAACATTTAGGTCTTTTTAACAAAATAAAATTGAGGACGAACCCAATGTATATCTGGATGCACATGCGGAAATTACCTGATGGCGCATGTGCAGAACGGATCGTGTTTCCGGGATGGATCGGGTTAGCCTGACGTAGTCCTACTCAATTCTAGTCAGAATATGAGTCTGATACTGCTTCATAGAGCTGTGATTATGGGGCGTGTTTTGAATGAACCAGGGAAAAAAAATGCCTCTGCACTCAATTGGATAGACCTACAACCAATAAGAGCAACGGAGTGCGTGACGTATGTTAAGCGACGCATAGTTGTTGTCAACAAAAATCAAAGCGTGCAGTTGCACGACTATAATAAGAAGATGAGCCTTGATCGCGTTTCTCTGTTCCTCCTTTTAAAATTAATTTGCTGTCGATATCTTCTAGAACAGACCTAATAGCAGAATCTACTCACCTAAACTCTCCAGCGGCAGCCATTGTTTTTGTCACCCATGCGCGCTTTGGTCACGTGGTTGATTACGTTACTGTTGATCATCTGTCCATCATCGTATAAAGCCCGCCCTGACAATTTGATTGGCCCGCCAGATATTGTGCTAGCATACTCGCGCTACTGTTGAGCAATGCCAGACCGAACTTCCTGACCTCAAACGTTGTGGGCGGGACTAAGTTTGGAATGGCACCCAGGCTAGGATCGGGTAGCAACAGGGCGAGAACAACAACCGGGGACTCTATCTGTTCTGTCTTCGCTTTCTTGTGAATTTGGACAATACTAGGGCTGAGGTGGATGGCGTTTAACGAGCACACGAGAACGCACAAGTACGCATATTGAGAAACGGCCATCGAGTCACGCCATATTAATGCCTGTAATGTAATTACCATAACAATGTAATCAATACATGCACATTATCATTTTAGCACTTTGGAACATCATCAGATAGTATGTGTCTGTAATATTCCTAATATCTGCCTACAGTAGTATTAAACTCTATTAACGCACTAATTTTCTTGTGGTAGATTTGTATGATATTATATTACATTATCTATAGACTTCATTTTAAATATGCAATGTGATGTCTTTTTTTAACTGTAAATTACAGTCATCAAGTGATGCTGTGAAACGGCAAATGTGTCAGAATGATGACTTTATCTTTATTTTAAAAGTCTTAAACCCCCCTCAAAATGAGAACATCATCGTTGTTTGATACTGTAGCGCACGTTTTGTTTACATTAAGCCCGGTCTTACTAGGGAGGACCAATATGGCGGCTGGTGATTTCAAAGCACTTTGTACTACCGACAGCCTATCAGCAATCCAGTGAATAGAAATCAGTAGTTTTTAGAATAGATCAAAGAAAAGCTTCACTGATCAGTTTTTTTTTTTCCTGATTAATTACTGAATATAGTAGCTTCTGGTTTTACTCCATCTGTAGAAAATAGTTTTTTTTCTTCTTACCGATAATTTTCAGGTGTTTCTGTAACTTTACTTACTTGTTAGTAACAAGGTCATTTTTAAATCGACTGTTTTCCTGCTCCAGATATCGGTTCTTTCCGAACACAAGAGGAGGAGTATCCGGGTTTGGAGTTCCTCCGACCAGGAGACCAGTTCCCCAGGAGCCAGCCGCAGGAGGAGGGGGTGGAGGACGTCACAACTGGGGGCAGGGCTTCCGCCTGGGGGGGGAATGAGATCTACTCTCCCTCAACTCCACCAACAAACAGCCCAGCAGTTGATTTTGTTTCGGCTAAAATTCTTGCTTCCTCATATTTTCTGTTTGAAAGAGAGAAAAAATTTTTACCTCAAATTTAATCTGTGCGTTAGGTCCTAAAAGATGATCCAGGGTGAAATCAGAGGAAGTTTGTATTTTAACCACAACTGCTTTGCACTGCAGGACTCAGACTCTGGCCACTGATTTTACTACTGCACGTGTTTCTGTGTGAAGCAGCCAGACAAAAACTAACTGTTCATATCCTGCCACCCTCTCCTTTCCATCTTTCCTGTCCTCTTCCGTCATTTTCTCCTCCACATGCCATCGGTCAGGACATTGCAGCTGCACACATTGATTCAGACTCCTCCCTCGCTGCGATGCAATTTCAGATTACATTGTAATTCTCAACGTGCCGCCATCAGCAGGAGGACTGAGGCTGTTTAAACTGTAGCTGCCAGGTCTGAGTTTCCATAAGTGTAAAATAATTTGGAGCCTTTGAGCGAAGAGTTGGAACTTTTTTTCTGTCAAGAGACACGATCTGAAAGAGGTGAAAATGATTTATTTTGTAAATACAGCTGTTTATTGAAAATATGTGTGGGTGTTTTCATTATTTTTCAGGCTGATATAACGCAATACTTTGGATTAAAATAAACTTGGAATATGTAAAGGAGAAGATGCTTAATGCCAGTTTAATGGTTTCTGTGAATTTTTTTTTTTTCCCTAAAAGAGGAGGAGCTGACATTAATTGCTGCCTAACAATCTTCCACTACCACAATGAAGCAGTCTGATTATCAGTACATCATTTTATCGAGGAGGAGTGATGGCCATCCATCGAGCCGCCTGGGTAACGGGCCAATTACCCCCTCCCCCACCAACGCTTTAGTTCATCCTGGAGGAACTAAAATGTTGCTAGGAAACATACCGTCCCTTTAGCTCGAGCCGGCCCATATTCCCCTGTGGGATGTGCTCAGGAGCAGGTGCAGTTTTTTTTTAATTAGGAACATGGCTCTTTGCTCTGGGTGGCATCTATTAAGGGGGGGTTAAAGAGTTTGAGGACCAACGTAAGGAATCTGCTCACATTAAATTAGAACATTTCTTTGGATTAACGGCTCTGAAACTCAATCACAGATAAACTCTAAGGCAAAAGTTTTGAATGAGATTTGTCTAATTTGAAATTAAAAGTTTATTTCTTAGGTTTCTATTAACCTTCAGTTATGTGGTTTAGAACCATGGTTCTCAGATCAAGCTGTCCTGCAAGTTTTAAGGGTAATGCAGTAATAAAGTGTTTTTTAGTGAATAAGCATACATACCCTCACCAGAAATGTACGGGCGCTTGTGGAGCTGATAGACCAAGGTGAAAAACAAAATTACCATAATTACGCTTTCTTTGTATACAACAGCTTTTTGCAAGTGTAAATATGAATCAGAGACAAGCTACAGATTAACACCAACCACACGCCCCCAACTCTTCCCTCCTCACTGCGTCCCTCGGGCGACTGTTTGAGCTGGAGCGAGTGTTTACAAGGAGGAACAGGAGTGCAAAACATGGACTGATATTGAAAACATTGAGATGTTATTTATTCAAACCTATACAATAAGGCTTGTTTGACAATATTTAGTGGCAAAAGGCAACAGAGAGACGCAAGTTTAATGATGACATTTCAGTTTTTTGGGATAAAATGCACTTCTAACAGTAGCTGTAACACAAAATATATTTTACTTGTACTTAATGTAAAGTAACAATACTTTTACAGTAACTAGAATCTGTAGAATGTCAAGTAATTTTGAAAATGTTTTTACAATGTTGGTTTGTTTTGTATGGGTGGGGTGGGTTGGTCAGTTCACCCTGGGTGCCAAATGACCGGTGTCTGAGTGCATTTTAACCACGTTTTTATCTGTGAAAAATGTTCAAAACCATGAAAACTTTTCTTTTACAAAGCTCCAGTGAAATAGATGAAAACATGAAAGGTTTTTGAACATCTTTGCAAATCACTGCATGCTAGTTAACAGGAAATCTTAATAAAGTCAACTTTGCAGGCTTGTGCCTTCTTCAAAATCATGTTTTTCTTGTTAGAAAAGGGCCGACCAGTGTTTGCTGTCAACTTTGTTTTTATTGAATTGCATCAGACTTCTTGTAGAAAATGAAATTGCAAGCAGTACTCCTTTAACAGGTCAGGAAAACGTTCAGTATTTGAAACCGTGAGGCTAAAGCAGCAGGAGCTAACATGCAGTCAGCATACAGTCATACAGCTGATGGCAACTTACAGCTCCTTTACTTGCTGTCTGAAAAGAAAAAAAAAACATTTCATTCATGTAGAAATTAGAGATCAAGTTTAAAACGATGCCTCGGTATGAATCAAAAACAAACCCTTGAAATCCATGACAGCTTTTGACTGCTGACATTACATCCGCCTTTTAAATTTTTGTTTTTGTATCCTCCATTCGCCGACCTTTTTTAGTTGTGTACAGAAATAAAAGGGAATTCAGTCCCACCTTGAGTCTAAAGAAAAGAAGCTTAGATGGTGTATTTACAGCTGAACAAGACGGATACATGAAAAGGCTCAGATAAAGGTGCTCGGCGTATTCAGAGTGCATGTAGCATTTTCACTAAAAAATAAAAGAGAAAAAAGGCTTTTGGTAGCTTCAGCCAAAACCTACAACACAGAACCAACCATGAAGCTGAAACTATACCCGACTCTGCAGGTATGAGCTGGAAAGGCAGCTTGGTGTCCAACAGACCCTGCATTCTCCGGGATTCATCAGTTCTCTGTAGAAATGTGCACGTTATGTTCTACATCGGCTTCATGAGTGCAGCTTACGCAAACCGTGGCGAGGTTTGTTAAAGTATCAGCACCCTGGTGCACTTTTGTTTCCTCAGCAGCACACTCCTCTCGCTCGCCCACATCGTATCACCGTAAAGGCATCTGAAAGCAGCCTGGTATGAGAACATCTACCTCTACCACAAGAAAATATGCAAGTGCCATCAAGATCTGCTCATATTGAGCAAAATGCATCTATTTTTATCTTTTAAAAAAAGGAGGGGGTGGTTCCCCAGTAAATAGACTATAATACATTTTGATCTCATTACATCAACCAGAAACATTCCAGGTTTTGGGGCAACATTCAGTTATCAAAAACTCTAAAAAGAAAAGCCATCCGCCCTGCAGGAACACCTGAACAGGCCGTTCCTCTGAATGAAAAACTATTTACAGAAATATTAAGACAACTAAATAATAACAGAAGTGGGAGATCTGCGTCAAGTCCAGCTTTGGCTCTCCTCTTCCTTGTGTCAGCGTCAGCTCTTCTCCACACTGCTGTGGTTTGATGACATCACAGACACACCACGGATCTGATTGGTTGTCTCCACTTGCCTCACGATGGGTGCTCAATCTGCATTTATAGATTTATTTCTCCTAAAGCAGAACAAAAACAAACAAACAAAAGAACACATCAACAAGTCGTATTTGTGCTTTTCCAACAATGTTTGTAATGAAATCTAAAAGCCTGAATATCTTTAACATTTATAAATAAATTAAATACTCCTCTGTGACCTTACAGATCGATAATCATGCGCTTTAGTCTGTGCATTCGATACTAATGGGGGTGCATGCCATCTTTTTGAAGGACCAATCAGGCGTAATTACACACCAGTAACTTCCTGCATGGCTGCAGAGCCACAGCTGTGCCCTCTTAAAGGAACAGTTCACCATTTAATTGAAGCCAAGTCACAATCTGTTCCTGCCACCCATTTATTCTCTACAATTTGTCCTGTCAGGAGTCACAGAGGGCTGGAACGTCTGCCAGGATGAACCGAGGAAAAAGCCTGGCAGCTCAGATTCAGCACCGAGGAACTTGCTGTATTTGAAATCTGACTGCTGCAGACGAGGGAAACAACCAAGGCCAATTAAAGCAGAAAAGTAATGGTTTAGTTTCTAAATGTGAATTAAACACCTGTTGTCCCCCTCCCCACGACCAACAAAGACAAGCTACAGATTAACATTTCATGACCATTACTCCTATTGTCTTCCAAGTTGGAGATATTGAACATCTGATCCAGTGTCTTTTCCAGATTCCTTTGCTAGCTAAAGTATTCCCAACCCTCAACCTTTTTCCCACATTTAGTCCTCTACCAACTGCAAACTTTAAAGTTTTGTATTGGGATTTACTTATACATGTATACACACATACATATCTTAAGAGCTACACAAATATGGCCTTTTAATGAAGAAGAAAGCCAATGTTCCTTGGACACTATTAAAGGTCCTGTTTGCAGATTAAGCAAACAACCACTAGATGAAACCACAATTAACCTCTCTAGTCTACATGCAAGGCAGAAAACCAACACTGCAGATCTCCCTAAACACTCCACAGTGAGTGCACAGCTTCTTAATTGTTAATCGGATAGGAAGACCGTCCAGTGTAGATGCATGTAAATAAAGGATGTTCCTGGAAGGATGCAGGCTTACAGGGTATAGGTTTCTCTTCCAGTCGGATAATGAAAAAAGGGTTTTTTTTTTTTTTTAAAGCAAATTCATGCATTAGACTGGTCAAGCAAAAGTGCAGACCTAAATCCAGTAAAGAATCGGCGAAAAGATTTGCAACGGAAAAGACATAGGGTATAAGGTTCTAGTTTAGCTAATCTGGTAGAAGCAGCCTAGAGTCTAAAGGGGGTAGATTGGTCACAGATGCTCTCCACACATTTTCCAGACCTCTATCTCCATATGTTGAAAACCAAGAGTCATTTTACTTCCCTTCTATAGTTAGCCACTTTTATTGATGGTCATAACATCCATCCATCGTATGCAGGTTCATATTTGCATTTTCCCCATTCTCTAGCCTTTTCTCTGCCTCAACCTTCTTTTCCAAAGCATTTTAATGCCACGATTATCAAATTTAATGAATTATAACGCCAATTAAGGCCTTAATTTAAAAAATAATTATTTAATGGCTTTTAATGATTTTTAATGACCCGCAGAAACCCTGTAATTCCAAATGATGGAATCACTGCTGCCACCATCAGGCATAGCAGAAAACTGCTTGTCCCAAGGTTATTGAATCAAATCCCAGGGGATCAGCAAATCAACTGGTAGGGGTGGCAATGGCCCCTCTGACCACCGCTCTAGATCCCCTTTCCCCTGGTTCTTTAGGTCACAACCCAGAGCTCCTCACACTGGATGAGGGTAGAAACGTAGAGCGACTGATAGATGGAGAGCTTTGCCTTTGACTCAGCTATCTCCGCCTCCAGAGACTGGTACAGCACCAACATCACTGCAAAAGCAGCATCAGTCCAACAAGGGATCTAATGCTCCACTTCACTCTCATCCATGAAGAAGAGACCCTCAGTGAGATACTTAAACCCGACTCAGAGAAGGCTTTCAACCTTTTTCGGGTTTAAGACCATGGCCTTAGATTTGGAGGCATTGATCTTCATCCCAGCCTCTTCAGACTCGGCTGCAGACCACCTTAGTGAGCGCTGTAGATCACCGGCTGAAGAACTCAATCGAACTGCATCATCCGCAAAAAAGCAGAGATGCAATTCGAAGGCAACCAAAATGTATCCTCTAAACACCCTGGCTGTGCCTTGAAATCCTGTCCTTTAATGAATCGGCAGAGTCCGAGACTCACAGGAAACAAGTCCAGTTGGAGCCTTAAAGTTCAGCTGAAGTGTGCATAAACATAAAATCCCAGAATAATGTGTTGAAGTTTCAGATTGTGTGTCAAGAGGTAAAAAAGGTTGAGTGAATACATATAGAAGAAAATCTAAGATGTATATAGTTGGACGCACCATCAACCAGTCACCCTTCCTGGTTGCTCCATGGTCAGAACACCAGTGTCGGTTGCCAGCCTCTGTCTATCCACTCCCTCAGTCTCCTCTCCAGCAGCAACGGTGACCTTTACCCACCTGGCAAGAAAACGCAAACGAAAACAAAAAAACTATTAAGGAACAGAAGGGAAATTTTTTTTACTGAGAATAATAAAAAAAGAAAACTTCAACACATCCTTTTCTTATCTGCCTGTTTTGATATAAAGTTTAAGGATGTTTTTCCCCAATATGAAACAAAATAGTTTTTTTTTTACCTTCCTTTATCTGAAGCACCACAGCTTTTCTGGTCCTGCCCCGTTCGGCTCAGGTCAGCCACACCCTGAGTTAGCCGCTCGGCCAACCACTGCCCCTTGTCTTGGCTGGACTGTTTCTCTGCAGCTGCTACGTTCCCACCGACCTCCTCCTCCTCTGCAGGTGGAAGGTCCAACAAGATTCAGCTTAAAGCGTAGGTCTGGAGGAAAAATAAAGATTTAAACACAGAACAGGATGTTCTCCTCCACAACTCACCATTCACAGCCTTGACTTCCAAGGAAACGCTCTGGCTGTTCTCAGAGACCTGTCCGTTCTGCTGCTGGCCGGCTTTCTGCTGCTCAGTGACGCTTGGCTTCTGGGGAGCCTCCATCCAATCCAGATTCTCGCCGTTCTTCAGGGCCGAGCGGTGGTCCTTGAACCAGCGGACGATGTCGGTGCGGCCCAGGTTTGTCTGGAGCTCCAGCTGGCTGTACTCCTCTGGGGACGGCCACTGGGTCCGGCAGAACATCTGCCGGCAAAGAGTGTGATTTATAAATACATGATCTTAAACAGAAGAAACATTTTTGGACAAAGTCATAAAAGCTGTTTTCATCAGTTCTCACCTCCCTGAGGAGGGGTAGTGTACGACTTGAGATGAGATTTGGGCTCGAGGAGGTTGACAGGAGGGGAGGATGCGGAGAAGAAGAGTTGAGGATGGGAGGAGATCGCGAAGAGGAATGCGTCTGAGGTTGAGGAGAGGAGGCGGCGAGCACAGGAGGGGAAGAGGAGGATGAGGAGGAAGAGGAGAGGACAGGTGGGTGAGGAGAAGAGTGACGGTCCTTCCCATCCTGCTCTTGATGAGATGCTCCATTCAGCAGGGCTCCTCCAAGCCGCTCCACTCGGTCTTCTGTGTTCTTGGAGGCCATGGTGAGCAGAACCTTCTCCATGTTGTCCCTCAGGGCGCGGCGCTCCGAAAACCAGCAGTCCACCTCCGTCTTGGAGAGCTTGGTCTCCTGAGCCAGATGTTCTGCAGCAAAAGCAGTTAGGAGCATTAGATAAGGAGGCGTGGCTTTTATAAACCCCAGATTTCCTCACTCTTAGAAAGCATGTGTCTATTCCCATCATGGCTGCAGCCATAGGAGACGAATGTTCTGCTCGTCCAGGGTGAAAGTAAACCCAGCCACATGCTGCGGACTCATGTCAACCAAAGAAAACAACCTGATTTCTGTTAGTTATTTAAAAGTCTAATTCATGAGCAGCAGGAGCATTGCTGAATGCTAATTAGACCGAATAGAACGGTACAAAAACTAAATGAACATGTTGATGAATGGATTAATGTCTTTAATTAGTCAGTAAAACGTAACATTTGCCTGATTTATTCCCTTCCTGCATCCCCAAGGAGGAAATCATTTCATATTAAAAGGTTTGCTTCCTAAAATGGATGTAAAATGTAATTTAATGCAAAACTCAGCCTTAATAAATGCTAAAGTTTTCACACACCTTCAGTCATTTCTTATTAAGCTATATTACAGCAACAGCGAACTTCAAGGTATTTAACTGGATTACAATTTCGTACTTTGTTAAAGGTTATCAATTAGATGCAGGTCTGGACTTTGACTAGACCATTCTATTGACTGAATATCATTTCATCCAAACCTTTCTGGCAGCATGTTTCTGGTTGTTCGTCCAGCTGGAAGATAAACCTCCGCCTCAAACGTTTTCTCTAAGGATTTTGAGTATTTAGCTCCTCTGTCTCTCCCTTTACCAACTTTGACTGTTTTTTTCTGTCCTAACTGGAGAAAAGTATTCCTATAGAACAATGAAACCAACACCACTCTGTTTTCCTCTACATCAGACAGCTTAATTGGGCTGACCAGACCAGAACTCCAGCTTCCACATGTTTGCTGGGACCTCTACACCTTTAAGGAAACTTTTTATGCTTTTCTTCTTGCAGCTCTTTCATAAAGGCTACATTTTTTAAGAGAACCCAAGAAAACCTCTTAAGTTTGTCTTTGCAACAGAACACAGAGATGGCTAAGAAGCATGAAACCAGGGTAAGTGACTATGGAGATGAGGTTTTTGTGTTTGTGGAAGAGGTGAAGACTCTACCGAGCTCCTTTTCCGTCAGAGTGCTGCTTCTCTGGAAATTCTCCTCCAGTGCCTTGAGCTGCTCTGTCGTCTTCCCCTTCACCCTCTCCAGCAGAGGGAACTGGTGCGGGACAGCTTTCTTCACAGGACCATCAGGAACTGGAGGGGACGCCTCTGCTTTCACCGACACAGGTGAAGAATCTACACCTCAGAGAAGATGAGCAGAAATAAACAGTAAACAACTAAATCTGCCAGAGGATCCATTTTATCGGGTAACTGGTTTGATGGTTTGATGATGGTTTTATAAAATTTACTTTTGAGATTAAGGAGCCTCTGTTCACTGAACCACTTCTTGATCTCTCCCCTGGACAGTCCTGTAGTCTCTATCAGCCTGTAGATCTGTTATAAGAAACACCATCAGAAAAAAAAAGTTGTGGGTTTTGCTGAAGAAACAGTAAAAAGAAAAACTGTTCTGCACAAAAAGATGTCCTTCCACTCACTTATTCTTACCTCATCTTCCTCGGGGAAAGGACACAGAGTGTAGCTGGACCGCAGCACTGACAGCTGCTCCGCCGTTTTGTTTGAGTCCGTGGTGAAGCTAAGCATTTTGGTCGAAGCCATCTTGGACGTAGCTGTCAGCGCAGAGGCCGTCTGAATGATCGAGGGTCGCTTGCTCTCTGTGGCGATGACAGGAGTGGCCAGTGGCCGCTTGAGGGATTGCGCCACCTGCAGGAATCAGAGAGGTTACCCTCTTTGATCTTTTTAAGCTTTCCTATCAGGAGCAGCTGGAAGTACAGAAATGAAACTTCCACCTTTGGTTTTATACCTGGTTAGCCACGGTGAGCGCCAGAGGTGCACATGTGACACTGGAGCCGTTGGCCACAGGAGTCAGCACCAGGCTGCTCTGTCCAAGGATCTGACAGGGGAGGGATTGGAGGACGGAGGCAGCCGACGGCAGCGGTTTGGAGGCCGTGGTGCTGGCGGTGCGGTTGATGGAGGAGCTGAGCTGTGGAGTCACTACTGTTAGAGTCTGAGGCGCTGAGGAGATGGTGCCGTTAAACATCTTCTTCCTCGCTTCTTCTACCTGTTAGGGGAATAAAAATAAATATTTTTATCAAATTGATGTGAACAGGTGCTTAAATTTGACAGAATTAAACTGCTGTTTAGTTAAACAACCCAATGTGAGGCCATTACAGACTAAATACAGCCCACATCTCTACCCATCACAATAAGACCCCAGCAGACAGAAAGTCCTACTGCATGGGAACAGAGAGACATCATCATTAGGAGGGAAGAGATAACCTCTTCAGGAGACCAGCTGATGCCCTGTTTGAGCCGCTGCGTGGTGAACCAGACTTTGATTTGTTCCTCCGGGTGCTTGGAGGCCGCTGTGAGCCAAGATAGCTCTGCCTGCGTTGGGTACGGGAACTTGTTGAAGGAGGAGATGAGCGTCAGGTTGTCATCCAGGGATGGGTTGTATTTGGTTGTGTTCAGGGGCACTGCGATCTTCGGCACCTGAAACAGAACCAGTCAGAATGGAAACTCTAGGACTTAAAAAAAAAAAAAGAAATGTATCCTCAATATTACCAGTTGGAGGCAAAACGGATAAAATACCAACAAATGCAATCTGGTTCCTAGTTTGATGGAGGAGTTAAAAGGTTCACATTGTTCTCAAACCTTCTCAAATTCTGATCTAATAAAAATTAAAATAAAAACATTTCTACAATAAAAGAAATCCACAAGTTAATAGGAACGTGTCTTGCTTCCTAGAGGTTTCAATTAGCCTGGCAAACTGTTTTAAACATCTAATCGCAGCCACTGAGGGGTGACTAGCCAAACAGCCTAACCCTGATTGACTGCAACCAATCATTCTTGTGATTGAGAGACACAAACCCTCTTCAAAAAGATGCATTTAAACAACTGTTGGAGGGATTTTAGGGGTGAACATCCTCTGGAACAGTCCATCAGTCCCTAAACTCAATTCTGACATGTTTAAGGGAAAATCCCCTCTGTACCAGAGCTTTTGTCTGAGGTACATTCCTACCCTGGAAAATTGTTTAAACAGCAGCAGCAAATGAAGAGTTTCACAAAAACCCTGAACCCTATAAATGTTCCTTGTAGTAAAAATCCACCTTGGGGCCAACTTTCCCTGAAAACACCAACTCTATAGTGAAACATGGTGTTTTCTTCAACAGAAAGAAGGAAGCTGGTCGGGTTTTAAGAGCAAAATAAAAGATAATCCAGAGAGAAACATACAGAAGTTTGCATAGATCTGTAGGAGGGAGGAGGATTCTCCTCAGGTGGGAAAAAAAAAACAAAAAACAGCCTGTATGTCGATGACGCCATGATTTACATCAATGCATATTAATTTAGAGACGCATCTCTAAAGACTTGAAGCTGTACTTAAAAGGTACAGATATCGGTCCAATATTAGACAAAAACTAATAGTGAATTTTAACGACAAGCATCTAAAATCTCATTTATTTTCATGCTGATAGAAACACTCTGCTTCTGGTAAAAGTTCCTGTTACTCATTGGTTCATTCAGTTGTTTTCATACTTTTTTAATAACTTTTGTTCCCTGTTTTAGTCATATTACTTGATCAAGCCTTTTCAATACAGTGTAAAATAAGTAAAAACAGCCAGTATGATTTGTGCTAATATTGTATCAGGTCAATATCAGGATCTTAAATGAAAAAGTATGGGGACACCTCCTCGTACTTATTACAAATACCACCGACGGTGTTAAATCATTAGTTTGTGTTTGTCTAAGATAAAATCCAACAAAATCCATGAAGGGATGTTTCCAGAAGTTCTTCCCTCCTCCTGTCCTACCTGGGTATAGTTGATAGGCTGCTGTAGAGAAGGCATGATGTGAGAAAGGCTGTCTGCTTTGAGCAGAGTCGACTCTGGGATGATAACCGTCCCGTTCACGTTGAGCGCAGTTATTGGTTTCTTGGCGAGATCAGAGCTGAGTTTACTCATCTGTGATTCTGTCCGTTTGGTATCTGCAGACAATGTTTTTGGTTTAGCAGTTTTCACTGCGTTGCTTTTGCTAAGTGGGGGTGTGCCCAGTCTGTCCGCTTTGCCATGATGGGAAGCAGACGTGTTGTAAATGGCTGCGTTGTTGCTGCAGCCCTCTATCGTCTGCTCCAGGATTGTCTGGTTGTTCCTTTTGATGCGTTTGAATTTGAAGTTGCTCTCCCCTGGGTGGCAGCTCTCGTTGTGCTCCGTTAGGGTATCGAACTTCTTGGTGTTGAAGTTGCAGACGGCGCACAGGTAAAGCGGGTTGAGGATGACGTTGGGGTGGTTGGAGTCCACGTGTTCTTTGAAGGTGTTGAGATTCTGTGTGGAGAAGGGGCAGTATTTGCACTCGTAGCCCCCCTGCTGTCTGCGCTGAGGTTTCTGGGGATCTGGCGGCTCTTTTTGTGGTTTATCAGGACCTGTAGGAGGATCAGCTGCTTTTCCCATTACATCAGAGTCTGTTGTTGGCTCTGCTTGGATAGGACGGAACGTGTTCATGGGTGCCTCCTGAACATGGTTTTCAGTTACCTGGTAAAAAGAAAGGTAATTAGATATATACATATATACATACACTAAATAACCAGATTAAATCAAAGCATTTAATCCCAGCAAGTCCTCCATAAATTAAAGTTATTTTTATAAAAACAAAACAAAAATTCTCCTGCCTCCATATTGTGCGAGTCATCCTCATCATCGTCCACCTCCACCCGAGTATGCTCTGGTCGGATCATGCAGGGAGTGGAGGCCTTGCGCCGACTTGACATGTTTTCTGGGGATGTGGTTAAAGATGCTTCTGCCTGCGGTGTGAGTGGCTAAAGCACACCCAGACCAGGACTTTCCTACACTGCTCAGTCAGAGACGTCAACGGAAATGTTTTTACTGTTAGCGGTGAGACCAAACAGGAGAATGAGAGATGGGCTGATAGTGGAGCAGCGTGGGCTGGACCAGTTGGCGGTGTCAGCTCCAACACTGGCAGATCTTCTGGGTCTTCATGACAGGATGATGCCTGGATGAGACAGAGAGAGAGTGGGGGGGAGACTAATTACTGCAAACAATCCAAAAACTACACTTCTTTTATCTCTTTGCATCAAAAAAAGCTAATTTTTACATGGTGTGAGCAATGAGCGCATTTCAAAGAAAAACTAAGATCAGGGTGTCTTGAATTTTGTCTGGAATAACAAATTATGGTTTTTACGATCCAAGAGTGCCAAGTGTCGATGGGTTTAAAACATAGCTGACAAACGAGCAGCAGAGCAAACAGACAGTCTACAGGTGGCCTGCTTCGGAAAATCCTTTGGAAATAAATCTTTTGGGGGTTTTTTTGTTCAAACTACTGTGGAGGCAGCAATCTTTTAGATTCACTGCAGCGAACCACTGGGAGATTAGACGAAAGGTACCATGCTGCTTAATAAGCATTTGTTGTTTCATGCTGGCAGATCGGTGCAAAGAAGAAAAAAAAAACAAAGAAACAAAAATAGAAACCTTTTGACTATATTGTAAGTCGAGACTCCCCAACTTCAGGCAAAGCTGGAGCCAGAGACAATCCTGCCGGTAGAGAGTGAGGAACAATTAAGTCAGTGAATGTAAAGTGCTAATTAGATGAAAATAATTACACACAAGGCAGGGAGAGGAGAAAGCGCAAAACAAATTGTTTTTTTTTAATTATCTGAACTACAACAGATGATGATGATCATTTGCCGCTCATTTTGTTTTCCCTCCAAACCTGCAGATCCCAATGATAACTCAGATTCACAGCAGATACATGCAGATCTACTCAGCCGACAGGAACCGTTAAGAACAAAAGGAATGTCCAGAGTAATGCTGGATACTTATTCAGCTGATTGGACCACAAAGTGGGAAAAGAATAAAGAAATCAGATTCACTCTTCTCAGAGCCAAGAACAGCTTTATTAGGGAAAACGACATCCCATCAAGAAGGTACATTCAGAAATACCAGAGGAAAGTTTTTTTGGATGCTAATGAGAAAGCTGCTTATCTGACTGAAAAGGTCTATTGATATTCTAGAGGCCTCTCACACAAGCTTTACTCTCATATCCATGAGTAAAAATCAAATGAATTCATGCAGCTGTGCTCCTCTATCAGTAGTTAATCAGCTGCCATAAAACAGGGCTAAATTAAAATCTCACTTACAGAGCAACACTTTATTGCTAGAGTGATAAACAGAAACAGAGGGAATCCAGCTACCAGGCAGAGGCGACCTGAGGCAGTTTCAGCTCAGATTTCACTTTGGTATCCAGGAATCACAATCATGATCTAAGCGTCTACAGCAGCCTTTACGGCCTGGATGCTGCCGTCCACCCGCTGAGACGTCGTCCCAACGTATCTCAGCTCCCCCAGAGTCCCACAGTGGCGTCGTTAGAGAGCAGCCGCATTGCTGTGGTGTCGCTATGGCAACAGTGGACGTAAAGTGGCGCAGGCGGCGTCCAACTGCAGTCAGAGCTGTTTGAAAAGAGTTCAAATAAACTAGATCTGTCATTATTAAAGGATGAAGGCTTATAGATGGAAGTCTGGAGTGTAAAGTTAGCATCAAGTAGAAAACTTGGGATTTCCAGGTTCATCGTGATCAGAATCATCTGTAAAAAAGGGCTAACTATACAACGTATATGGGAAACTATAGAGTAAGATCAGGCGGTGAAAACTTGAAAATGTCAAAGCATACATGCAGCTTTTACATTTTTTTATTGGCCTATTTTATCTCCAGCTAGAAAGTTTGCAGCCTGAATATTTTTATAAACATGCAACAGTAATTGTTTGGGGCTGCTTTGCTGCATTATGATCTTAATGACTTCCTATTATAGATGGAACCAGGAATATCGCTTCCTTAAGGAAATCCTGAAGGAGAATGTCCAGCTATCAATCTTAAAGCTTTATTTTAAAGGCACTTCATTCATGCAGCAGGTCGGTATTTCAAAGCACAACTCAATCACTGATGTGCTCCAAAAACCAAAATAAAGGACTAAGTTCAGTAGCCTAATCAAAGTCTAATTTAGATCATGCTGTGGCAAGTCCAAAAAGAAGCTGTTAGTATAAAAAAAAACCTGGAGGTAAAATTTTTAAACTGTGCTAAAAACATCTGTCTGCAGTTTAGATGAAGACTCTATGGGCCTTGTTTATGTAGCAGGTGGATCATTCTGGTGAAACAGTTACTTTTCACACCAGGTCAGGAAAACTAGGACAGATTCTTTCCCCTTTAAAGTTAAATCCTCATATAAAACGTATACATTGTTTTTGCTACAGAGGGATCAGTAATAATGAGAAAACTGACACTTTCATTCTGCCCAGTTCTCTTTTATACTGAGATCTTGAGGCCGGGTCAAACAAGGTCATTCATTTGAAAGGGCTCCTCTCATGGTTATATTACGTATAAACTACGCCTCACAAAATGAAAGCAGAGTGTTTGTCCCCTTTCATTCACAGAAAACACCTTATATAACTTTGTTCCATTGACCAACTGCAACATCATGCAGCTGTCATCTCACTAAAGAGCCACCTTACTTGGTCTGTACTCCTGCTTTTACGTCTCTTCCTACTTAAGGTACGCAGAGACCTGGCCGGGTAAGTGCAGAGAGGCCACGGTTAAAACAGACAATCTGTAAAATAAACGTCCGATTCATTTCTCCCAAAATCCAGCTAACATCCGATGAGGAGGAACGAAGGGATGCATCTGTCAGCTGCGACCCGAGTGCCACTTGATGTGACCTCCTGAACTTCAGCTGCCAAACTGCTGACACAGCAGGAGCCCTCCTCCAAAGTGATGATGGGGAAAATAAAATTTTGGCGGAAAGCCGCTGCCTGGTAGCTGCAGCTTTATCTCCTGCAGCGGATCTAAACAAGCTGAGAGGGAAGATGAGCAAGCCTCTTTACGCAACATCTTTTAGTCACAGAAACTTGTATGAGAACAGTGTCGTCAGCAGGACGCACAGAAGAGCTGCTAAAAATGTTGCAGGGAACATCAGCCGGCGGTTTACATAATGAAGAAGGCTACTACTGAGTCATGCAAAAAAATAGAAATGTGTTCAAAACATGTCAGGTTCTGAAGCAGAAGTTAGAAAGACAGACGTGATCTTAAACTATATAAATAAAAACAACTCAGCTGGTTTGAACAGTGGCAGTCGAACATGTGTGCCTACATCTCAAACAGAGAGAAAAAGCCTGAGCAAATAGACGGACCCTGGAGGTAGACCAACAGCCTCTTCTTCTCTCTACATTTTAACTGGAGGAGGGGCGGCTCTCCTGCTGCTTCACTGAACGCCATTACAAAGAATCCATGTGTGATTAATCATGCCATACCTGCAGCCTTTGCCTAAATTAATCATCTTCTGTTTAAAACACTTAAAATAATCCAACACTCTTTCACCTCGTTTTTGAAAGAGGAATATTTTTCAGCATCTAGTGGTGAGAAACATCTCATATCAGCAGTGCCAGTCTTTTCTCTGGAGCTAAAATGTTTATCAACTCTGGTCCTTATGCTAAAACTTAAGATCTGTTGATGAGTTGGGTCAGACGTTCAGTTTCCCACCTGTTCTGTTGGTGTGTCTGACCCAGTCAGCCGCTGTGTGCAGAGAGAGCTCAGCGCCAGAGAAACAAACTCCCCACTGTCTGGATGCTCATTAAACTTGCATGAATACTGAGCCTGGCTGCCTCTAGCCGGGCCGTCCTGTTGTTTGGCATCATGTTCTAGAGCAGCCATCTACCTGAAAAATGTTAAGGAAGGCAAATACGTTTATAGGGACGGGCAGTATTAACGTTCCACAGCAGCAACCCAAACGCTGCAGTCGAACGCTGCTCTGATGAATTAAGACGGAGACGTGAAATGTGCGCCTGAAATTAACGGCTATAGGAGGGATGCGGGTCCAAACAGCAAGAGGCAAATGACACAGAACAGATGAGTCACAGCAGTCAGGCCCTATTTCTGTACTACACTAAGGTTATCTCACACTGAGGATGCTGCTCACTCTGCAAACATTTAAGTTTAGGGGCTGTTTAGCTTAAAGCACCATCACAAAAACACTCATTAGGGCTTCTCCATGTATAAATAACATATGTAAACAGCTAGATCTGTAATTTGTTTGTTTATTTCTGATGGAGCGTGTGTTATCTGTGAAATATGGGGACATGGGTGTAACCGTTTCAGATGAGAAACTGACATCCTCCCAACATTGTTCAGTTTGGTCCAGAGGCTGATGAGGTGTTTCTGGATCAGAGGAGATACACATCACCTCCAGCAGGTTCTGAAACCAAAGTCTCCTTCTCATGAGAATCGCTTGAAAAAAATCTAAAGGAGGGAAGCTTCCTGATCCCTGCCCTGAATCACCTGGAACTTTAAGATGCAGAGGAGCTTTACTACTGGAGGACTGCGCTCCTCGTTCCATTTCTAAGATGCACCCAGAAAGATTATTTTCTTTCCCCGCCACTCATGATCTTGTACCTCTGGTGGCGATCCACATCTTATGACCAAAGGTAAGAAAAGAAACAAACTCCATCCCATCATCAAACTAAACAGGACACTTCAGCTCCTGTGCTTGATGCAAAGACTGAACATTAAACCCATACTAAAGGATGAGGTCTGTGCTATTTTCCCCAAAATGTGTTTGTTTTTGGTTTTTTTTCCCTCAATCAACCAAAATTGAAATATTGCTATTTCCTTTATCCTCTACATTAACCACAGGCATGTAAACATTTAGCTGAAGTGTTTGATGGTTGCTTTCATGACCTTGAAAGCACTCTTCTCAAGAGCCCATTGTTTATGTTGAGAATTTTATTGCTGTGTAAAAAAGTGCTTACTTCTAGCTTTCATAGATCTGTGGGCCACCTGCATATTTCAGGGTTCTCACCGGCGCATCGCAGCGTAACGTGCCGTTACACTGTGAGTAGTTAAAGTAATGCTTAAATAATGCCGTTACGCTTTTTAACAAGCTGTGTAACAGCTGAAGGATTTTTTTTCCTCCAAAATTATTTTCATGCTCATTTCCCAAGTATTTGTGAGAACCTCCACTACTGGAGGAGCTTGACTCAGTGCTCAGACATGTGCGCTTCCCCCACCATTACAAAAGGGGAAATCCACCAACATATCCCCATATATCCAGATCACATTTTAATCCGTTTCTGTCACTACCTGGCTGCTCATTAACTTTCACCTAACAGTTACATAAAAAGTAGAGGTCTTCCAATCCGATATTAATGTTGAATATCGGTCCTAAAATCTGATATGGAGTTTTACCCGCCTGCATCTAAAATTCCAGATAATTTCACACTGAAATAAAGACATTTTAAATAGAAGCAAATGAATGAAATTAAACAAATTGGCAGCAAATGAAATCAGCCAATAAACACTGTCAACTTCTTTACCATAATTAAGCTGTTCTCATATTGTTGTTGATTATTTTTCCCTCTTTTAGAAATATCTTTTGATCAAGCCTTTTCTAACAATCTACAGTACAAAATAAAATAAAAGCATGTTTGATTCATGCTGATATCGTATCGAGTCAATATCGATATCCTAAAAAGAAAAGCTGTGTCGGGACATACCTAATAAAAAGCCAAATTTGACAGAAGCTGGATAAAAGTACAAGCTTTATACTCCGTCAACAATTCAGATTCAAACTAGGCTCAAACCAGCAGAGAAAAAAAAAAAGAAACTAAAAAAGATTAGATACAAAATATGTATTAAGCACTTTAAGGTTATTGTGTCTGGGTAACCATGAACTGCCAATGTTAAAGCTCTCATGTGCTTAACAGCTTTCTAATTAAGCTAAACTAAATATCAGTTTCACTGCTTTATATTTCTGATTGCATTTACTTTAACTAATAAAATACAGCAAGTTTTTTTTTACTTTACTGTCACTGCATATGTGACAATTACCAGGAAATATAGAGAAGATTGCATCCAGCTAGAAGTAATGATAGTGTAGTCAATTATCATTGGAGCAGTGCATGAAATCTTTTATATCAAAACTGAACTGCATAAATAAAAGGAAAGCTTGATTTAAAAAAAATCTTAGATAAATTTCTGAAATCAAACGACTAGTAGAATTGGAACAAAATATTTTTGGTTTTCTACTAAAATAATGTCCATCTAGTGAACAGGCAGAACTGCTAAACTCCTTTGAGAGAAAAAGTCCAGCCTCTATTCAGGCTGTGTTTTGGGAATACTTCCCAATGATGATGTTTAGGTAGAGAGCTGACAGAAAGGTCAGATGTAGCAGAAACAAACACAAAGGCATGTAAGTGACAGCCTCTCCGGCTCCCAGACTGGAGGCAGAGCTTAAGAGTACAAACCAGCAGGTCACACTGAAGCGCCAACATAACAGGCACAGGGCGAGACAGCAGCCACAAATCTAGGATCACTCTTCTGTCACTTCAAACAAAAATACTGCAACTTGATCAAATATGATGCATCAGAAGCTGTTTTTTTACTCCAATCATTGGGCTGAACCTCCCTGCTCTGTGGGGCGTGTTCCATCGTCTCTTGTCATGTTCTGAGAGTGTTTTCCCTCATGATCCACAAGTGAGCCACTGCAGCGAGGAAGGACAATGCGTGTGTGTTGCAGGACTTGTGTGGGAGGGGAGAAGCTCCGGCACAAACGCAACGTGTCCCAGAAGGAGGGAGACGGAGGCTGAATTTTGGACTGTCGCAGAATTAATTTAAATCTCATCACGCGGCTCCTCTGGAGCAAAGCGAAGTGCTGCACTGTGTTTGAGTGCTCGCTATGTTCTGCATAGCAACAGAGCAGAGCTACTTTTACTGGCCTGTTATGAAGACTACTGTAAATGTAGCTCCATGACAGAAATGAACATTTTTTTTCTCTCACATCAGGTCTGTAACATGCCCCTGTTGCCAATTTTACTCAATTAAAATCTGAATAAAACACCAGAAGACAGGAAAAACAAAAATGATCATACTGTAACTAAAGGTCTTGTTTTGTGGTTTAGAAATAAACCCGAACTCTACAGTGGTCTTACATGGGATGCCAATATATTTTTTTCTCAAATTAGACTGATCCTCCTGTAGGTAAACTTGATGCTTGGTATTCATGAATTGTTTGACACACATCTCCCAAATCCTGCTGCAGACCAAATGCCCACATCAATGTTTTTTCCAGCTTGGCAACACACTCCGCCTCACAGCAAACACTGTTTGCGCTGATCTGCCTTTGAAGCCCATTAAACGTGTTTGATGAGGAAAAAGTCTAAACCACAGATCACCAATCTGCAAACAGAGGCTCTGCAGCGTCTCGGTGAATCAGACCAGAGGACAGCAGAGTGTTTCAGCTGTTAGACAGGAGTCTCCATGATATTAAGTTCTGTTTCTTTAAAAAAAACCAACCTATATTCAGTGTAGTAAACAGGCTCATCTCTGTTCAGTCCATGGAAACAGACTTCCTCTCCTCTCCTCAGTACCTGCCTCCTTACAGAACGCACAGCTTCTCTGGGACGCATATACAGGGCAGGCTATAAAAATATCCGAGTACGGATGGTTGGGTTACTATGGCAACGCTGTAACCAACAGAGAGCGTGGTGTGTGAGTGTACGCTTCCATCCTAGTGGAGAAACCCCACAGAGGTCAGAAACCGTCATGGCAGCTGCCATGTTGGAAATCCAGTTCACAGCGTCCTCTGAAACAGTCCGACAACTTCATTCAATTCAGTCCAAGTAACTTGATCAGAAGTGGGTCCAGCACATCCCATAATACATCAGCCTAAACTGATAACTGAGGGCAGATTTGTGATTTTTTTAACAGTATTTTGATAAAGTATGAACAGAAAATCACCCATAACCGACTCAAAAGGGAAGTTCATTTGTATTCAGCCTCACCAAATCAATCCTTTCCAGAATGTTTCTTTTCACACCAAATTAACCTGCAGTTTAACTCTACCAGCATGCACGTATTAAGTGATATTATTCTGACAATATTCTTCATAAAAATCACTTAAGTTCCCCCAGATTAGATGACGGATGGCAATATTTAAGTCTGACCGTACTTTCTGAATTATATTCAGGTCTGTACTTTGACTAGGCCATTCCAGCAAAGGGAGATAGATAGAAGCTATGTACTGGGGTCCGTTTCATGAAGCAGGGTTACTGAAAACTCTAAGTTGACTAAACCTGAAAACAGGGAAATTTACTTTTCCGGTTCACAGTGTGTGTATATGTATCTATCTTTTATGTAGTTATATTTACAATACATGTAGAACTACTGAAATTATTTTCAGATTACACATAACAACCTAATTAGCCTACTGGCACAATTTGTGAAACATGCTTTGTGAAACGGACTCCTGGTTTAGATAAATCCCACTCAAGCCTTTTGTTGGCTCCATCAGGCTCCTTTACATTAACACCTTATCACAGCTGAGCCAAAAATCATCAAAACCTTTTTTTTTTTATTATTATTGCTGACCAGAAATTTACATTTTCAATCATATTCATTGCATTTCATCTTTTGCAATAACCCCATATCTATGAGGTTGGAAGAACATTCTTTCCAGAACCTGAATCTGGCAAGAATCTGCACATTCTCATCTTTTCCAAAACATTAACACTGACTCCAGTACAGATGAGATGTTGGTAAAATTGAACGATTATATGAAACTTAACTCTTCAGGAAGAATTGTGCCGAAGATTTAGGATTAGTTTGAGATTAGTTTCCCCGTCTCTGCAGGAGAAAAGAAGCCCCACAGCTTCCACCAAAATTACACTGGAGATGTGAATACATCAACTCCTTCATTTCTTTTACCCACATAAACTGTATTGCATGTTTAGAATCTTTTCTTTTGCGTTACTTAATGTTGGTTTCACATAAAAACATCAATAAAACAAAGTTTGTGTTTGTAGCGCTACAAAGGGTGAAACGGTTTAAAGAAGGGCTGAACGATTTAGCCAAAAATTTAAATTGTGATCAATTTTAACCAATATTGTGAATTTACTGCGATTCACCTATACACTGAGCAGAAATATGTAGAAGTTTCAGTTTTTTCACAACCTTGTTGCAGGACTATACTGTAAACTTTGTGTGAAAAAGTTCCTGTCTCTTACTGTTACTGTCTCTTTCCTTCTGGGTTGTGGCAAAAAAAAAGATTTATGCATATTATTGCCACCTAAAAGGCTTGAGGGAGAAATGTACCCACATTTAACAATCTTACCATTGTTAAATGTAAGGTGACTAAAATTGAGCAGCTCTCTGACTTGAATAATTGCTAAATTACAGTTACATCGCAAATGCAATTAATTACCCAGCCCTAATTCAAAGCCTAAGACCCTTTTTCCAATGTGTGATACATGATCACAACTCCTTTTAAAAACAACGCTTTTCTTCGTGGTCTTCCTCTATTTGGATTTTCCCTTTGGGATCAGCTTGTCATGTATGCTTCCCTGCAGTAAATTACCCTAATGTCGAAGGTTAACATCTAAGCGGGGTTCTGTGCAAGTCTTTAAAGACAGTAAAGGTTGGTTGCCTTGACAAAGTTCTGCTCATACAAATAGAAAAATACTGGATGAAAGCTTTGTTGAAACTTTTTTTTTTTTCTTAAATGGGGCCAATGTAATGACCCCCCAACTGAAAAGGTTCTGCACTCTCATTTCCACCTCCTGTTGTTCAGTCGGGGCCACTCCTCCATAAGCTTCACATTCTTCTTTCTCTTTCTTCCAAGCCTTTGTTCAAAACCGGCCAGCCACAGAAATACTGTTATTCTCATCTGACTGTCCCAAACCAAGAATCTTTGCACTACATGAACTAAACAAAAATGCTCTACAGATGTTTCCCCCCTTAACAAAATAGGACTCTTTTCTCTTAAGGTCTCTGAAAAACACCAGACTGTAGACATCAAAGTATTTTGTAAAACTTCCCCTGGGCATTTCAGTCTGATCGTAGAAAATGCAATCTCTTTGCATTGCAATAACATGAGATCCTATGCGTTTCCAGGTTAGCCCGTTTTCCATAAACCTCACCCAGCAGTCAGCGCTCCTGTGGGTCTGAATTTCCCACCTGTCAATCTCTGCCTTAGCTGTGGTGGGTGGGGTTGCTGAGCTGTTCCTAGCCGTTTCTTTCTGGTCTCAAATGGACAAAAGAGCTGCAGCTAAGCTCTTCCAGTGGCTGACAGAGTACAGTGTGTTTTGGGAAGTTCCCCTGCTTGCAGCCTCTGCTTTCACCTCACAAACTTAAGCTTCACAGTATTCAGGGGGGTATGCCACACATTTATCCTTTTAAAAACTATTCACCCTAGAAAGTCGCAACCACAACCCTCAGAGTAAATTATTGTGACAAAAAGGATGCAGGTGAACTGTAAGGAATATTTTAAAGTAAAAATCTTTTTGATTTGTTAATTAAGCTCTTCAATGAGACTTAATCCACAACAACATTTTATTGCAATTACAGCTTTGAATTTAAAATGATCCCCATCAGTTACAAAACAGTCCAGAAAAGCTTGATGGAAGCTGCAAAATTTTAAAATACTGCCTCAAAATCACAAACATGATTTTATGCTCACCTCAGGGGTTTTGGGCTTTTGCGAAAAATTAAAGGTTAATGCACAAAACCAGAGATGGAAATGCTTTTTTTTTTTTCAAAATTAGCTCTGACGTAGCAAACTTCTTCCTCACATAACCAATCAATCGTTTCTGCTGTCAGCATCTTCCCAATTGTTCCTATTATTACTTTTAACATTTGCTAAAACTTTGCATTTCAATTGGACGGAAAAACACTGACTGCTGTCTTTAACACAGATGGTCGTCGTATTTCATTATCACAGCAGGAACAATCTGTTGGTATTGCTTCCACTGGCACACGTTTCTATGCAGATGATATCCAGATTTATCCACCATTAAAAAGTGGTGGAAGCAAATAATTAAAAAATCTTACAGAATGTTAAATGTGGATGATCTGATAAAATGTAATCTAATATAAAATGAAAGTAAAACTGAGATCATTGGGCTTGGGAAAATGACTTACTAGGTAAACGTAGCAAAACTGTTGGCTCCTTGTGCTTTAACTTTTTTCTGTTATTTAGCTATATCAAACCTCATCTTTCTCATGATGCCCTTAAAAGAATCATTTATGTTTTTATTTTTTTTTAAAGGCCCAAATATTGCAACTCCCTCTATAGCTTGACTAATATCAGATTTTAATTGGTCTGCATCTAAAATCTAATATTTTCATCCTGATTAAAACACTCTGCCTCTATTAAAAGTTTCTGTAACTCTGGTTCATTTTATAGGCCTTAGTGGTTTTCATACCTTTCTTAGTTTAAGTGATATTACTTAATTGAGCATTTCATAATGTTCTGACAAAATAAGTAATAAAAGCTGGTATGAGTCATGCTAAAATCGTATTGGGTCAATATCGGTATCGGCCAGTTCTGAAAGCTGCAATACTGGCAATGAAAAAATACTCGGTAATGAAAAAGCTGTATTGGGACTCCCTTAGATGAGAGTACAACCCAGATTTTGTGCTATTTTTACTGGATCCCTGTTTATTTTAGAATGTTTTTGATGATTTCTCTTGGTGTTTAAAGTTAACTTGGTCTGTCTTCTCCTTAGCATCCTGGCAGAACTTTGAGATCTGAAATGCTGTTGTGGTTCCACGGCTCAACTAATGACCTAAGGAGAGAGGGAGCCTTAAGGCCAATTTATGCTTCTGACGCATAGCCTCTGCAAACCGTTAAATCTGTCTCTGTGCGTGACCATGTCCCCCCGCGCAGAGGTTCTGCAACCGTCGGCGCGCACCCCAAAAAAGTCCTGACTACGCGTCGGACTGTCGCAAACCCGCGCATACAAAAAGCTGTGATTGGTCCTTAGTATGCCTTTCCGGCTGTCTGTGTGGTTGTCCTTCTGGAACAATGGGCAACTATGACAAAAGGTTAATCAAGGAGGTTTGGAAGTACAACCACATGTATGATGCCTCAAACAAATTAAATAAACAAATATATCCTCTTTGATGTCTTGCAACTCTGGATCCATCTCTGATCATGACATCTTGCAGACGCGCCATTGTTGTTTTGGAAGATTAACACTCCCGTCGGCGCCACCAAAGTTCTCGTGACCATCCGCTGAAGTTATCGCAGGTTCTTGAATAGGGCTCCCCCTTGTGCTTTGGCGGGAAACTGCTGTGCGTCCCTAGAAATCCCAGACTGATGGTGCAGAAGCATACCAGCAAAACTAGCCTTTTGTCCCAATTTTTTTCTCCTGTACAGCTCTTCGGTCATCTTCTGATATGATCAGTGCTCTATGTTTTATAATTGAGAGCATGTGAACAGTTGAGGGCATCTTTGCTTGCATTACGGTTATTATTATTAATATAGGGACATTTCAACATATATAAGCTTAGCACCAACCAAACTCTGGCCTTGTTTGTACGTTTAGGCTTTGTTGTCTTGCAGGACTGTGAACCACCGCCCCAGTCTCAAAACCTCTACAGCTTCCAAAAAAGGCTCCCCTTACAAATCTTCCAAACTTTAGCCTCACTTTTGTCACCTCTGAAGGAAAGCATTTTATACCATGGTTGAAGCACCATGTTTTACATGAAGGCAGAGTGGCCTATTAGTTTTTTTGTCACACTGTTTTGTATGCAAACCAAAAAGGTGCATTTTGGTCTCATAACCTTTATCGATGAGTGGACTTATCCTTTAGCAATTGGGTTACCGTACTACTTAAGATAATTTGTAGCTTTTTTTAATTGTTAGTTTTTCAAATCAAATTAAAGGTAGGTTGAGTAAAAATATGACAAATATTAAAATATTTGCATCACTTTCTTTCCACTTCTCAGTCATGCACTGTGTGTTGCGTCATCAAATAAATAGCAAAGAAAACTAATCAAAGTGACCAACTGTGGAAAGTAAACCCCAAGCTTTAGTGATGTCATGTATGCGCCAAATGAGGATGAGTGAATGCATTTCTCTGCTGGCTCAGTGCAGAGGTTGCAAAGGCGCTAGCAGAACTTCAACACTGCAGTGAACATGATGAAAAAAAGGCTGATGGTTCATGTAGAGTGGGACGTTTAAAGCATGCTTACACATGCAGAAGCCAATCACTGTGAAACCCTCATGTACACACTTATATCCCAACTCAACATTGAAATTGTTAAGATTTTAAAGATGTTTACCGATCAACAACCTGGTTATAACAAGCAATTTCCTAGAGTCTCTGTACTCAGTCGTCTCTCCTTCATGCATTCCTACTCTGGTGTCCTTTGTCCCTCTCTGGCTCACTTAGTGTCGCCCTCAGCTCAGTTTGAGGTTTTTTAACACGTTAGGCAGCAGAGAAGCAGGGCAACTTTTACGTTGCGTCTTGAGCCATACGAGAGGGAAGAGCTAGTGCGTCTAGTTAGAATAGGACTATGTTCATGGACACATAAATGGCTGTGACCTATTAAATGTGTTACCTGGAATTGTTCTGATGGAATAATACCAGGAATCCAACTTTTCAACCAGCATATCAAAGGCATTTACACTGAAAACTGACACCAACATGAAGAGCTGCTTATTAAAGGCTAAAGGGGGATTTAGAGTGTAACTTACTTTTAATCACCCTTATGAAGAGCAATTTCATTGTCTTATTCCCGTTTATCTAACTCTCAAACATCCCACCTCCTCCACCATTTGACCCACTCTGATTACTTCCAGCTCCACCTACAGGTGATGAGCTCATTTCTGTGGTTGCCTTAGTCACCTAACATGTCTGAGGAGCTGGCAGAGAGGAAGGACCTGAACCAAAAACACAGGAACAGAGCTCTGCGTTAGATGGTAGTGATTTCATCAGGAGGTCTGGCTGAGCACGACAGCCTGTGATGACAACAGCCTCCATCCTCCAAACCCAGAATGACTCACTCCAGCGCTCCACGGAGAGAAGGGGCGGCCATTATACAGCTCAGGATG
>NW_015150602.1:111760-114974 GCF_000732505.1 Cyprinodon variegatus
ATATTTCTAAGACTTTGGGTCTCCGGCAAACCGCACAGACAGATGTTACCCATAAATGGTGCAAACACTGACCAGTGAAGAAAATACCAAGAAGTATTGGACCTAAAAACTCTCATAATCTATCCAGAACAACATCTGAATTAAAGCTTTCTGGAAAATGTTCAAATGTTTAAAAGGCAGAAGTGAATGTTATAGATAATTTCCATGTAAAATTACCAACATTTAGGCAGAAAAAAAGGACTTCAAAACAGGTAGAGCAACATCTTGGTGAGTTTTGCTGTCAGATTAGAAGAAATATGTCTGAGGTATAAACGCTGGCTACCCCTCCAAACATTGTACATAACATTCATGCCGACTTCAACTTCTCTCCTACATATGCATCCAAAATAACATTTACGTGTCACAATAATAACTAAAATAATCGCATAAAATGCAACTAAAATCTCTCAGATAACCTTTGTCTTGTTAATAATTCTTGAAGGTAAAGGAACTATAATTCACTAAAACTAGTTTAGTTATATTATCCTTTTCTGCCCCTTGCATTTAAAAACAAACGTACAAACCTTGCTGCGTTTGTTCTCTGGAGGGATTTCTTCTTTCATTCTCACACCATGTTTAAAAATACTTTAACCAGTAAAACAAAATAACTTGATGGGAAATGATCACACTTTACAGCATCACTGCTGTCAGTTACATGAAAAGCTTGCTGCAGGCATGCTGATGAAGGTATATAGGTTAAAGTAGGGGTGGACTGATTGCAGGTTTCTGGCCAATCACCCATTACATTTTGATTTATATAGATTTTATTTTATAACTAACACTGTCAGTTTCTTCAAATTTAAATCTTTAAATTTAAATCTTATCCTATAGAAAGACATTAATTACGAGTCATGAAACAATACAAACTTCTGAAATAACTGCTCTCAAATATAAATCAAAGTTTAGAGCATTGACAGTGCCTGAACTGCAGATTTTTTCAGAGGTAGATAAAAAAAATCAAATAAATCAGTGGAATGGATTGGTTTAACATCCAAGTATCTACCAAAATGAAGAAAGCCGAGGCTGATCGATGGCTGGCCAACATGTTTGGTTAAATACTCACCACGCCATTAACAAAAACAGAACAGAATAGATGGCAATTTAGAGCAATGTGCTCTATATTTTAGGCAGCTCTTTTGTTTCCTGTCTTTTTGTACTGGGTGAATTGATTAATCCAGATGTGTCTGGCCTCAGTAAGCATGGCCAGACACACCTGGATTAATCAATTCATCCAATACTGAAACAAGAAGCGAAACAGCTGCCTTAAGTTTAAGAAGTAGTGGGGTTGTGCATAGAGCCCATAGATTCTGAACTGAATGCATCTGGTGTTTGAGCTGCATGTTATCTGCGCTCTTCCATACCCAACATTTGGAATGTTAAAAACAAGCAATATCATTTCAGCAATTTCATGCTGAACATCTGGCAATGAGAAACAGAATAGTCATTATCACCAAGTAAATAAAAAACAAGAATAGTGGGAGCTAACAAGCTTGTAAAGTTACACTGAATCAATCTGCCTCAGATAATAGTGAGTCTGTAGGACAACTTTCAAATAACGGGGTTTATACAGGAACGAGAAACTCTAATTGAATGCTCTTTTAATGCTCTTAGAAATTATTTTAATGCCATCAACAAGTACTCATGTCTATATATATATATATATATATATATATATCCTTCATCATCTTTACCATCGACAGGCTGCAGCCATATCCAGAATTTTTCCTGTTTTCAGCCACTTTTGTTGAAATTTACACTTTTCTATTCTCTAGCTTTTTCGCCTCGAGCTCCTTTTCCGAACGCACGGCTTTACGATCGACTGGAAGCTGTTCCGCGGAAACAAACGGAACTACTTATATCTGCTATAACATATCTGGCAAAATTGTTTGAGATATAAATGAATATTTTTTTTTTAATTAAGCATTTATAAATGCCACTATGAACACATTTAATGAAATTCAATGCCAATTAAGGCCTTCATTAAAAAAAATTATAATTTAATGACTTTTAATGATTTTTAATGACCCTAAATAAAATATGTTTTGATTTTTAAAATCCAAGATAATAAGGAAAGGTTAAAACCAGGTTGTGTCATTTCACAAAAATCTAATTGTGATTTTATTCCAACTTTTTTCCTCACCAACCGTAAAGCTTATCAAACATGTTTGGTTTTATTTTTTTTGAGGCTCTTAAATGTTTTCTCTTCCAGAGTCCATTGTGACAAAACGTCTTGCTCCAGTTCATGGATCTGAATATTAGCTGCAACTCTTTTCTTCAGTGTGGCAGCAGACCTACTATAAGCATTTCACTGCAACCTAAAGAGCTGCAGTGGGAATGTTAAGTGTTTTAATGCTAGCAAAAATCATTGACATCAGCGGCTTGAATAACTTTTTTTTTAAATTGCAATTATATTTCAAATACAATTATTTGGGCAGGCTCAGTTTAAAACATTAGCTCCCTTATTTTGCCCTAGCTTTTAACCATTTTTTCCCCCAACTGTTTTAGAGCATCTGCTCTCTTAAAAAATGCGAGACATTCCCCCTGCTTCTTATCTAAAAGTTTTGTGACTAAAGATATCAGAGGCTACAAATTGATTTGCATCCAACTTGGAATGTGCTCCAGAGGATGAGCCTCCCAGTTGCTTAAAAACCATCAGCTTCCCAGCTACAGATTGCTCCAGTGTGAGCCGGCAACACTGAAAAAGACTCCTGGATAGAAACAAAGTGCGACTGCCTCTGATATAAGCCTGTTTTGAGTCCACTATGACCTGGATGACTGACAGTTAGCACAGGCAGATGGTAAACTAGACATGTATATATATATATATATATATATATATATATATATATATATATATATATATATATATACATATATATATATATATATATTTTGGAAATAATGACAATAGACCAATTCAGTCAATTCATATATTGGTGCAGTTCTGCAGTGTGTGCAAAAAATTAAGTTTAAATCACACTTTATCAAATATATAAAATAAAGCAAAAATAAAAATGCAAATAACTATATTTCCTCCTACCACAAATCTAGTGTTGATTGATAAAGGTGGAGCTGCGGTTTTCTAACAATGGCTTTTCTACCGGCTGCTCAGTAGTGCAGTGGGTAGCACTGCTGCCTTACAGCAAGAAGATTCCGGGTTCGATTTCTGACCCAG
>NW_015150602.1:115563-117702 GCF_000732505.1 Cyprinodon variegatus
TACGATGAAAATATCAAATCACCAAACCATACAGAAAATAAAACCCCAAATAAAAAAAGACATAAATCTGTATTTCATTTGTGAAACCATACTAAAACCGCATGTAAGAACAACGACATGGAGCAGTTTAAAAAGGGATTGTGTGATTTGTAATCAAAAAGCAGGTACGTGCTTTGATAGTTCTGGCACCGAAACAAAAACAAAACATGAGCTATCAGCCCGAATTACATAACATGATCTCTGATGATCACAAGCAGAAGCCATGCAAAGAACAAACAGGAGCCAAATTTCTCCTCACAATTGAAAAGAACAGGAGTTCAAGCCTCATCGAGCACAGTCAAGTTAATTCTCTAAGGAGCAGCTGCTAACGGGCCTGACAGGAGGGTTAACTGCGCTGTGATCAAAATCACTTTGCATCTAATACAGGCAGGGGAGGGGCTGTTGATCAAAGATTGAAAAAAAAAAAAAAACATTTTAAATTAAGAACATCAGGTCATCCAAGAGCTGAGAGGAAAACCATTAGACGAGCAGCAGATTTCTCACGACGCACTGCATGAAAGCTTAGAGAGTTAAAAGTATCTAGTGCAATGAATCATCCTAACCATCACTTTTAGATGCTCCTTTAAAGTTAGAGACGGCAGCTATCATCTCTAACATCTCCATCCTTTTAATTTTCTCATCCAATGAGGACTTTTTATATTCTTACAAGCTGGTACATGCTAGATGCATACACTGGCTTCACTGTCACAGCTTAAATGCTGACATTAATGTTTGAATAATTCAAATTTTGATTTTTCTCCCCAGTCATAGCCAAAATTTGCATTTCTAAGTCACAGCGAAAAACACAAGCAACAAAAAACATATTTTGTCACTTTTTTTAAACAGGAAGGATGGGCCAGCTCCCCTGTGAACTGGCCCTGGCCCCTGAAATGAAAGCATACCCTACAGAAATTTAAATAAAAATCATTTCTTTCTTTAAAAAGTGTAAATTCACTTGATCTGAGGAGGCAGTTAAGAACAATTACCCATAGACTAAGATTATTAATGTTTCAAATACTAAAAAAATAAAAGCTTAATTGTTTTATTTCAAGATGAAAATATGTAGTTTCATTTTACAGGCAAAAACACTTGGTCCTCTGGCAGATCATCTTATTTACCTAATTTATTTAGGGTTTATTACAAGGATTTTAAGGATTTTTGTACTTTTTGAAATAATTTTTCACAGTGTAATACTAAAACAGTTTCGTATCATAAATGCACTGACAGACGAGAACAAAAAAGATTTGTCAGTTAGACAAATGTCAATTTTCTCCATTACAATAGAAACTACAGCCAACTTTAAGCTTCAGTCAATAAAAGACAAAAATCACAGCTTTCATCAGGAATCTGCAACTTTGGTTTTGTGTCCCACTTTACAAACTGAACCAGAGGCCTTCAACAGGGGGTCCGTGAACTCTAGTTGGTCCACAGAGGTACTGCATGGAGGTCGCAAAAGTTTTGGTTGATCACATTTTTTTTTTTTTTATATTCCCTCCAGCAATTTTTTTCCACTAATGGAAATGTCTTTAAATACACATTAACATGAATTCAACTCACTGTAGTAAACAGATAAATGGAGGCAGAAGATGTCTTTCAGTCATCAATGCACACATTCAGCAGCACACAGGAGCTCTTTCAAGCTGGACACCGTTTCATTCACACTTGTCCCATCAACCAGGAATCAGAGGCTACGTTCACACTGTAGGCCTTGATGTTCAATTCAGATTTTTTAGTGAAATCCAATTTTTTCGTGTTACCGTTCACATTTCCAAATATATGCGGCAATCTTTCCCAACCATATAAACACAATCTTTACAAGTTGGTTAAACATACTACTCTCCGCATCGTCGTAGTCGTTTTTCTTGTTGCTTGTTCATAGCAAGACCCAGAATAGTGACCTTTATCAGGTAGTAACGGCGTTCAGGTCGGATGAATGCGCCCTGTCCGTTCAGACACAGGTCACATTAGAAAAGATCAGATTCTTATCAGATTCAGGACCACATAGCCAAGTGGCCTGGGTCACATTGGAAAAAAGTCGGATCTGTGTTGTTCAGACTGTCATGAAAAGATCAGATCCAGGTCGCATACGGGCCAAAAAAA
>NW_015150602.1:117712-162448 GCF_000732505.1 Cyprinodon variegatus
GCTTGACCAAAACTGGACGATAACTCTGCTCACAGGACGCTGCCAGGGGTAAGTCAGTGTGATTGCATGCCGCTGGTGATGGGGATGCCATACAGATTCATGTCAAAAATACCGAACTATCCCTTTAATGAGTCACTTAACGGTTCCAGGTAGCACCAGAGCCTATGGCTCTGAGCAGCACGACTTGCGTCATGTTTTTTTTACACAAGTTACACACCCGTCATTTAGTAATCGCGTACAACGTGACCAGGCGTAAGTCTAGAAAAGCAAAACAAAAACAAAAAAATAATAATATGGCATCCCATTGGGTAAACCAATCAAAAGTTTGGATGTAAAGTGACAATAACATCCGCGGGAGGAAATCCATCCAACATGCAGAAACACCTGCGCACACAACATGACATACATTTTAACGAATGCCGTGTTTTTGATGCTTCCGGACAGTAGCTTAAGTTACGACCAGCATGGAAGGCAACTCTGGTGGGAAGTAGCTAGTTTTATATCACTGGCTGTGCTTCATGTGGTTCCTAGTAAATCAAAGCCATTCCCGGAAATCAACCAATGTCTTACCTCTCCCTGGGGTTATTAAACATGCTACGAAGTTGCAAGAGAAAGGTGATGCTCATTTATTCAAAGCAGGGGAAGAAGCGTTTATTTCCCAAAATTGTACAGTAATGCTTTATTATTAAACGGATGCCTTCTCCATTAGATTTAGATGACTGTGATGAGACGGGTTGGCTGGCTCAGGCTGGCAGCTCCCGTTCACTTGCCTTCTGTTTTCGCAGAGGCAGGCAGAAACAGAATGTCCCAGGTTTCACAGAATCGATATGAGAATCGAACCGTTTCACAGAATCGATAAGGGAATTGGAATCGTGAAAATCGTATCAATTCCCAACCCCAGTAAATAGTGTCAAAGAAAAAAAAACTTTATTAAAGAATGACTGATGACAAATCTGTGAGCCAACTGTTCTAGCTGTAATGGAAAATCCTTGCAGATGTGTAGCAGGTGTTGTAGCTGTTTCTGTCACCTCTGTGACCTCACCCACATAATCCTGCTGAAGGCAGGACTCAGATATGTGTCACATTAAGGACACTTTTCCCTTCAGCCAGCTTATATACAGGGAGCACTGAGTTTATAACCTAATAGTGAGTAATGGAAGGAAAATGTAGTTTGAAGGCAGACTGCAGTGAGGGCAGCAGCGCTGTGTGTGTCGGTGGGGAGGAGGCATCACTATGGGCAACGTTCCGCCTACATCTCAGAGCCAAAAATCAAAGTCTAGAAACAAGCTCGGAGTCTAAAAGTTGCGGTAAACCTCAGAGAGGAGCCGCACCGGCTGCTGAGTGGACTTCCTCCGTCCTTTCCGGAGAGGTGAGAGTGGGGGGGCGCTGAGAAACACATCCTCTCCCCCCCTCTCTCTCCCTCTAACGTTTCCCCCTTCTCGTCACCGACGTAACAACATGTCGGCAGAGACGGCCATGTTTTGCTGGTTATGTCGACACGGGGGAGGAGGAAAAGTAGACACGATGTTTCTCCTCTCTGCCTGCTGCTTCCACAGCCGCAGCATATCCTGATGAAACTCTCACACCGGGCGTGAAAATGTCCACTTAACTTCGGTGTTGTGCCCCCCTCCCTTCCCCCGAACGCAGGTGTTAACGGCAGAGCCACGCAAAGTTCACGCGGGGAGACAAGTTAAAGTGTTTACACGGAGGCGTGGGGACGTCACGAAGCCCATAGAGGGGCGTTAAAAACAAACAACTCCACCTAGGTTTATCTTGAGGGAGTTTTGGGAAGCAGAGCCCCCCCGGAGTGTCGGTAGAAACGCGCAGGAAGAGTTTAGCTGCTTTCCTTACCTGCCCACCGCTTGTTGACGCGACGTTCAGGTACCGCGATGCTGGAGCAGCAAACACGCCGACTGGCTCTGACGAGACAACAGGCGACGGGGAAAGGAAAAAAAAAAAAATTGGCGATCACAAGGAGGATCTACGCCAAAAGCCACATGATCGCCGACGTCAGAGGACGTATTTGCATGTCGTACCGGAGCGCCGGTGTCCGTCCAGAGCGGCTCCATGCTGAAAAGTTTGGCCGCCGGCGAAGAAAAAGTGGAAAACTCTCCTTCCCGATAGCAGGAGGGAACCTGAAGTATCATCCAGACATGTCCGCTGCTCTGAAAATGAATGAACTGCGGGTTGTTGCTGTCAAATTGCCCCTTGATGATGTCCTCTGCTCCGAGCTCATTGAATATTACACCCCCCGCCCCCTCCTGTCTGTGACCACGCCCACCAGCCCCATCCCTCACAGCAGAGCTGCTGCAGTGCTCTCCTCTCTGAGCTGGAGGCGGGCTCTTCCAGCATGCAGCAGGGGAAGCCCGCAGTCAGCTCTTCAAAGTTAAAAACACTGAATCTAAAGGCTTGGTGTGAGATTAAATAATCAGTGGCGGAGCTAGATGGGGGGCCAGGGGTGGCCATGGCCACGCTTACCAAATCTGTGGCCACCCCTACCATTTTTTCCCTTTAATACAGATGGTGGCAGCAGTAATACTCTCTAGAGGAAGTGAGACCATTAAGATCAGTTATATGTTCAGATTCGAGTTCAGCTTTAATCAGTATACAAAAATCATATTTCGGAATGATGAAATATATTTATTTGGGTGCCAGCACATATAGGGATTAAAAGAAATGAAATTACAAACAAGATTGCTAAGGAATCATCTCTAAATAAAACAGCTGATATGATGATTAACTTAAGTAAGAGAGAAATGAAAAGTATCATTAAACAAAGGATGAAGGAAAGGTGGCAAAAACAATGGGAGGAAGAAAGGAGAGGAAGGTGGTTTTATAGCAGATTTGGACATACAGGATTAAAAAATACACTATTCAAAATAGGGAAACATATGGCAGGCAAATGTGAATATTGTGGACAAGACGAAACAGTAAAATATGTAGTGTTGGATTGTAAGGACTATGAAGAAGAAAGAAAGAATTTGGTTAGAGACCTAAATAGGAAGAAAGGTACATTTGATTTGATAGATATTCTGCCGAAAAAGTCAAAAATATGTTATCAATATTCATTTAACTATTTAATAATAACACAAATAATTAGGAAGATTTAGTATTTGTAAAGTAATATTATAGATATAGATGGATATGGATAAATAAATATAAGTATCTTTATGAATAGCCATTTATGAAAAGTCTTCAGTGAAATCATAGATAAATAACAATTTCAATAAAAACTTATAAAAATAATTAATTTATGTAGATTTTAGTGCTTGTAAATATCAATTTTAAGCAGAATGTTTATTGATACAAGTAGGTAAGTAATGACGACGGGAAAGATTTACGCCCCAAATCTCAAAACTGAAAGAATTTTATCCACTTATACCTTTTATTAAGAAAGCACAGATTTTTAAATATATGCGTCTATTTGCTGGCAAAGGCTGTAGGAAAGTATAGTCTCTCTTTATTTAGAAAAATTGAGGTTCTGCTCGTTATTTTTCCAATTGGAACAGTATAGATTGACCCAGAGGTTCTGGCACCTATCCACTTCCAGCCACCCCTCAGTGTACCTTGGTTATTAGCTGGCCACCCTTATAAAAAGTTCTGGCTACGCCTCTGCAGATAATAACTTAGAAAGTGTAATACGAGGTCAACCAGAGCTGACGTCTTCTGGATTGGTTAAAAAAAATGCTGACCTTGGGTCAATCATGGATTACTCTCCTAAAAATACATAAAAGATTGACTTTTATTATTTGCAAATCATAAATCAAAAAACAGAACCAAAACAACAAGCTGATGAATAAGATTTCAAATCCACAAACACTTTAGATTGTTATCATTTTTGTTCAGACTGGTCTAGAATTACAGTTCAGGTCGCATGTCCCTGAAAGTTGTCTTCTAAAAAGATCAATAAGAGTTTTTCTTCATACACATTTTTGAGTTATCTTGTATTGGGGACAGAAGCTCACTTGTAACATTTATGGGAAAAAACAAACATCAGGTTTTTTTTACTTTGGTGGTGATGGTAGTGATAGTGGTTGGCCTCATACCCTCTTAGATAATCAGTGATTATTTACTGGGGTAAAACTTCTTACAGGAATAATAAAGAAACAAAAACAATCAAATAGTGCAATCATCTGGCTGACATTATTTCTTATAAATGTAATGTAATGTGTAAAAAAAATACTCTGCACCTAATGATCTAATCACAATTCTAGAAGGGGGATACCTCAAGGCTTAATCATAGGCCCATCACTTTTAGCTGATATTTAAAATATTTACCTAAAAACTTTAGAAATGGTAACTTCCAAATGTATACGGGTAGCACACTCCTACTTTTGCAGGAAATGTCTAATTAATCACAAGAGCTTGTTAATAATAAGAAGACTAAATGCTGAAACTGAATTAAAATGTGTTTCTTCATAGTGTTGGTGTGTACACCTATTTACCCAGATGATTGGACACATTTCTTTCAATTCAAACAAATATTTCTATTTTCCATTAGAATTGTAAAGAGTTAAGGGTACATTATACATGGAAAAAATATTTCCCCATTGCATTTTAAAGACCAGTAATTTTATCATTGTATCTTCTAACACCACACCATAGAGATGTGGTTTAAAAGCTTTAAGAATTACAATCTACCACTAAAGGATGCTTAAATATATTGAGGTTTGAGCACCTCTCAGTTGAATTGTGCGTTGTAAAGAGTTTTTTAATCAACTGATAACCTGCAAGGGAAAAATACCTGCAGACTTTATTTACTAGTTACACAATGGATATGGGGGGAATGCTTAAAAGTACATAAATATAGAATATTTAATTTAGGAAGCACTTTGTTTAAGACCAACAGTGTTCTCAAAAGTTTAGATCAATGTTCCTTAATGCTGTTCCACTGAAATAAAAATGTTTAAGGGACACTAGGAGGATGATTACGACTTACTGGAATAAATGTTGAGCTTACAATCAAACCAAGGTTAAATATGGCTGCAAAAAATAATAATGGAATATATAGTTTTGACCTCTGACCCAGAAAGTCCTTACATAAATAAGACAACAGCTGAATAAGTTCTATTTCTTCAGAAAACATTCTGAATATTTAAGGTTTCTTAGCCTGGCCTTTCCACTAAACTAAGTGTCACAGGATTTTTTTTAAATCAATTTGCTTCATCACATGAGCTGAAGCGTATCCTTTGATCTGTGAGTGAAATAATTGGTCACTAGATGGCGCCAAATTGCTGCTATAACCCACTGCACTGAACTTTGCCCCTATCTGCACAGTGGATTTGGACCAGCAAATATAATGAATGACTGCTGAAAATGATAGTGACAGTTTGAAAATTAGAAATTAAGTAGATATTAATAGATTTAGATATTTTTACCTAGACACTTTTACCTCAGTCTTCTAAATACATCTGATTCTGTCCCATGGATTGTAGGAGGTGAAGAGTTCAATGATCTGTTCAGTCTCTTCTATGAAACTAAAACAGTGGCCGTGTTAATTGGTTTTTAATAAAACATTATCAAGACGTGGTTGTTGATCAAAACTGAAGTGACAGTATTAGCATGTGATCCGGCAGAAGCCTGCAGGCAGGAGATGTTCGTTTCTTTTTTTTTCCTGGAAGAACAAGCTTTCCCAGACGTGTTCTGTAAAGTGACTAATTTAAGTTCCACATGTCATTTGGCAGCCAACATGTTTAAAACTTTGGATTTCCTAGAAACATTAAACTGGACTCTGTGGATGAATTTGTGTGTGTGATTGAGGACCACTTTCACTTTTAAACTTTTGGAGTCTGGCAATTTTACATAGTAATGACATTTTGACCAGTCCTCTCAAGCTATTCTGCTATTGGTTGGTTTTAGGGCTAAGGCGTCAATTGCGTTAGAGTTAGGCTTAGGGTGAGGAATGCATGGATAATGGTTGGGTTTAGGGATAGGGCATTAAAAGGGCTGAAAATGACTTATCAATGGAAGTCAATGGGAGTCCACACATGGTCATCACTACATATAGAGTGCTACGGTAGGGTGGGTGCTTAGTATAAGCAGAAAACAGGCTTCAGTTGAGTTACATTACATTTTCTTTTCAAGCTAAAATAAAAAAAAGCAGGGATCTTTTTTTGTGTTCATCCAAGAATATTTTTTTCTATTCTAAGCCCATGCTTAGAAATAAAGACTTACCTTAAACCACAGTTTAAGGGACAGTGTGTAAGATTTAGCCTCATCTAGTGGTGCACTAAATGAATTACAAACAACTAACAACAATGCTTGAAGGCCTTCTAACTTCACACACTTGAGCTCGTTACCAACGTGAATCTATTAAAATACCAGTGGAAACATCTGAAATAAAAATATTACTTGGTATTAATACATTTCCCCACACCATTTAAAAAAAAAAGTCTGAAAAAAAAAAACATTTACAATCTTTTGTTTTGTTAACAACGTAAGTTTTTTTGTTTTAATCTTTTGAATATTTTTTCCTGTTTAATAATGATTATTATCTCTTCTAACTCAATCAAATCGATCTTTCACTCGCTTACTGTGCTGCACATGCAAAATCCTTATTTAACATTTGCAGTTCATCAGTTCTTCATGCGTAGATCAAACCTAAATAGGGACATGTTTAAAGCCATATTTGGTTTTGGATGATTCTTAAATTACAAAATAATAATCACTATTTTTTATTTTTAGAATTCAGTAACAAGGATAACTGCTTGGAAACAGCAAATAAATAAAGTTCACATTAAGCCCTCATTGGATCTAAATGGCTCAGCCAATTCTGTCCTTTGCTAATTAATTCCTCTATTTTCTATGAACACTTACTTTTACTTTCAAACTTGTCAACACACCATTTTTAATGACAACAATTAAAAATCAGTGAAATCTACCCTTTAGTTAAATTTGACTGAACTCCACTTTCAGAAGATAATATTTAAAACCCTTTTTTCAATTGACTGTGGTTCCGATTTTGACTAAAATATGCTTTTGTTTGGCAAAAATAGTAGATAATAAACTGTAAAGTGCATCATTCCTATTAATACACATCTTTTACTATTTTGAAACTCCCTACCAGGATTGATACGCACACATCAGAGCTTCTTTAACAATAATTCTGATAAAAGTAATGAAATATCTATGACTGTGTCTGTCTCATTCACTGTTGCATCTCTGGTGAGCAGTTGTGGACAGGTCAGACAGCAGTCAGTTGGAACATGATCAACAAACTGTTTTGGTAACATTAACAGAGCGCTGGGAGCTATCAGTCCTGTTATCACTGCAGCCTCAGACTGACTCCTCTTCCCACGATCAGGTTCATCCATGACACAGCTGTCGGTCTGGCCCTGGATATCACAAACGGAGAGTAGTACAAACAAGCTTAACTGGATTAAAAGAACAAGATGACCCTTTTGATAAAGAAATCATCATTTAACAGTTGCTGCCCATCGTTTATTCTCTTTTTTTCGAAATTCCTTTAAAGTGATAGATATTTGAAATGAGTCTCGCTTAGGAAGGTTAAAGGAAGTTGATATTTTTCCCTTGTAAGTGATTTAATTACCCAGCTTCTGTGGTCCCAGAGACAAAAGCTTAAAAGACCAGGAGGCCATGACTTCTCTTAAATCAGCCTCAATCTTTCTCTTATGATCTTCTTTAAATCTTTGATTTGCTGCCATTTGAAGTGGGCGGTATAATACACAAACGTTAACATGTTCTGCTCCTAAAGGAAAAGTCCGCTCAGCAAGAAATAATCAATGGATCATTATATTAATCAATAAAAAATAAAAACAATATTTTTCATCGTGATCACTGAGTCCGGGAATGGCCATTTTTGCCCAAATATAGTAACACCTCACTCCTGACATCTTCAGGCAGTGATGTCACTGTGCGGTAAGCCTAGATACATCTGCAATTAACAACAATTTTTGAAGATTTTGAGAGGACTTTCCCATTTAGATTCACCAGGGCTATATTTAAACTGACAATGGCCACGTTCGTGGCAATTGGATGTTTGAATACATCGGATAAAACTGAATTTTTTTTTTTTGTTATTTCACCTTTCCGATTCATGATCCTCCACGGACGGGTTCGTCGTTGGATTGACAAATTGAAGAGGGAAGATTTGCCATTGAACTTCTGGCCAGAGAAAAAAACATGTAATATGTAGGCAACATTTCGAAGAAGAATGTTTTCAAGATGACTTGGATAATTGCGCGCTGTGACAAACACCAGATACAGGACTTGATCAACAGCCGATACCGCACCATGACATCACAAACCAGTAGGTGGCAGTAGTGTTCTTTGAGAAACATGGATGCCTCCAGTAAAGCACATTCAAATGAAAATAATTTTTACTTAAAAACACTTATCATTTCATAAACAGTATGTAATTATTTCATATTTAAAGTACTTTCAGAAGTTTGAATTCTGAATGTGACTGTACTTTTCCTTTAATATTAGCTTTACATTGGAAAATTATTAGTAGTTCACTTCTTTCTACCTCCATCAATTATCACCTTTTGTGTAAACAGCCTGCCCAATCCAAATTACAATTTAACAATCCAGTAATTATTGTTTGCATAGACTACCATAAACTGCTTAGATAAGGGGTCTTCAACGTTTTTCAGGCTAAAGACCCCCAAACTGATGGCGAGATGGAGCGGGGACCCCCTAATTTTATATATTGTATGAAATTGTGTTATATTAAACTGGTTCTATAGTCACTCTATTACAGATGGAGTCATGTAAAGGAAGTAATTTTGCCCTGGGATTATTAAAGTATTTCTGATTCCTGGTTGATGGACAGGTGTTGTGAATAAAATGGTGCCCAGCTTGAAAGAGCTCCTGTGTGTCGTTGAATGTGTGGATTGATGACTGAAAGACATCTTCTGCCTCCATTTATCTGTTTACTACTGTGTGTTGAATTCATGTTAATGTGTATTTGAAGAATTTCAATTAGTGTAAAAAATTGCAGGGGGGAATATAAAAAAAAAAAAGGTTTAGGTTACAGCTATCCTATACCTGTTTGACCTCTTTTCTCTGGTTCATTTGTCATTTATGTTGAAGACTATCTAAAAATATAAGTCATGTTTTTAGATATTTTATGCATCAAATCTTGATATTCTTTTTGAAGAACTAAAAAAATCTAGAGTCTATGTTTCTGTTCTTACTATTAAACTTATTGGAACAACAATAACAAAATTTTTTTTATATAATCTTCCAATTTTCCACTCTTTTGTCAGATATTTGACTTATTTTTACTCAGAAACGCAGATCTGCATTGATGACTGAAAGACATCTTCTGCTTTCATTTATCTGTTTACTACAGTCTGTTGAATTCATGTTAATGTGGATTTAAAGACATTTCAATTAGTGGAAAATATTGCAGGGGGGAATATAAGTCTAATTAACCAAAACTTCGTGACCCCCATGCAGTACCTCCGCGGACCCCCTAGGGGTTGCGAACCCCCTGTTGAAGACCTCTGGCTTAGATGATAGAAGTTCTACCTGGTCTTGGTCATTTTCAGATAGCTGCAGCTTTAGTCACATAACGTATCTAATAAGGATAAGGAAATAAGGAATCAACTCTATCTGTATTGTTGTGGATTATACATTACAGCAACATGTGTTTTCTGGATTTAAACCATCACCTACAGAGAACAACGAGGCAATGCCTAGGCAGCAATCTTACAGTAGATGAATGGTGCTGGTCAGGGACCTGGAGTGGCAGCCTGCTGAGTTTAAACCAGGTGCCTACAGCTTTTTCAAGCAAAGAGAAATAAGCAAGTGTGTGGTAATCTGGATTTATAATAAATTCATTTTCCAAGATCGTTATAATACATTTCTCACTGAATCTTAAATAAAAAAATGTTGAACTGTTACCTTAAAATGTTTAAATTACACTGTTCATTTTTTTTCATACATTGATTCGAAAGTAAAGCAAATATTCCTTCATCAAACTTCGTCTGGATAAAATTATAGAGGAACCTATAGGTTCCCAGTTTATTAATGTTTGACAGCCACATTATTTTATGTAACTAGCAATTATGAAAAGGCACAAGTTTAAGCTTTTCTTGGCAAAATGCGTATTCGCCTCAATTAAATAAAAAAAGACTCTGTAAATCAGTTAGTCATAACAAAAAGAAAACTAGATACATGTTCCTTCTCATTTCCCACTCATATTTGTTTGATTAAAAATGAATGTAATTCCTTTGTTTTTCAGGATTGAACCAGCATTCTTCTTAACTGAGAAAGGCAACAAAACAATACACAAAGCTTGGCATCATCGTGTCTTCTCAAAGAGAGTGGAAAAGCGAAGCTTTTATGAGCCATTCCTTTGCTCATTTCCATTTTTATGAAATACTTATCCTTTGCGGTTCAGGGTGCTGTCACTTCACAAAACCATGATATGAAAATTTTCACCACAGTGACATTAACCGGGAGGAGATATAAAACTACTTCCTCTCTGCATTTGAGATTGTGCGTCTTTAGTTTGGCGTGGCCCCAGACCGGTTGCACGTGTGCGAGGGTTCATGCGTGCTTGTCTGCGCACACGTCTTTCCCTGCCACCTCCATGTGCTACAGTAAAGGTTCTCAGAGTCCGACAGAGCTACCACTGTAATGATCAAACACACACATGGTTACAATTAGACCATATGGCTTCTAGTGTCTAAGAGAGGGGAAGAATGGAAAGCAGACAGCAGAATAGGAGAGGCAAAATGAGTGAAATTACAGTAATGCATCCATGAGAGAGGGAGAACAGAGGAGTACAAAGGGATGGGAAGGAGATGAAGGAGCAGAGATGAAGACCCTGAAGTTGGAGAAAAGATTACACAGAGAGTGAAAGGAAAGAATGGGTGGAGAACACCCAAAGAGAGGGAGAGAGAGGGGCTGTAGCCAAATTTTCATTCAGATTCATTTTCAAGAATGGGCAAATTAAAGGAACCAGAACTAAACTGAGCGGTCCTTTGAGTCAGGAGTTGGCTTGAAGCTGCTGACCTTAAAAAGAGGGTAGAGAGCTGGACTGTCTAAAACAGAAGAAGCAAGCTCCTGAGCTTTGTTGCACCACTAACTTTGACTTAATCTCTTCCATGGGGACATAATCTGTTCCAGGGGTTTGAATGCAGTTGTAAGACAGGGGTCAATGACGCAAATCCATCTTTTGAATAAACCATAACTTAGCAACTTTTGGGAAAAGAGTGCACATGGGAGAAGTTCGTCCTCAGGGTTTTCTGGCAAAGCGCCCCTGTGTTGTTTTTACCAGTTGTTATGTTGTGAAACAGTCTGGATCCTTTTCTAAAATTTAGATGCAGATCACCATCCCATTACTGTTACTGAGCAATAGTGATAATCATCATCATAAACTGCAGGTTAAAGATAAAACAACAGTAATATTTGGAGACTAGAACAAGTTTTCTGTACAACTTCATGCATGCATCCTTCTATAGCTTAGCTGTTAGGGTCGGGGTGCGTGTGTGTGATCGGGGGGGTCATTAGTCAATCGAACGGCCTGCGGCATCACTTTCCATGTAAAGGGTGTAATAATTATTTACATCCAACCCAATATTGGGAAACAATGGATGATTGCACTCTGAGCCATTTTTGTTCACCTTAGATCCCAGAAATTATGCACGTCAGAGAAAATACTACAATGACCTAGATTTTCTCTAACTGTACGGATCAGAGCAGGCCAGCCCTGTCTGTTCCTCCACTTGACAACAGCTGTTCCGCCTCTTAAAGAAGGTTGAATTTTTTTATTGATTTTTTTATATCTGGGATACACCATATTAGATATGAATATATTGCTGTTATAAAGTACAAGTATAGCGCTGTTTTCTCTTATAATAAAAGTTTGTGCTTCTAAGTGCCGGAGCACACCGGAGATGATTTAGCGTCTGATGTTGCAAAAAATTGGATCCAATGAGGTCATGACAATTACATCTCATTTAAATCCAGGGGGCTGGTCAGACCACGTATGATTCTCTGCAACTGTGCTTGCACAATTACGACCAAGGTAGACCCTGGGGGGTATTTTAGTTGGACCCGTTTAACAATTTGACGGGATGCAATGAGTCAGTCAGGAAACGAGAAACAAATAAAGTAAAACGCGTCATATAAAATCTCTGAAATGCAAGGTAATCTATATAGCAAGTGGAGTATCCTCTGACTTAAATGATCGATAAAAAATAACCTTACGCATGGAATGACCTCAGGAGTACTTAAAACACAGTCAACAAGGTCAGACAGATCTTCTTTGAGGTTCAAGTAAAAAAAAAGTGGAACAACAAGGATATCTATGAGGGACAATGTGGGACATGTGCAGCTTTGATATGATGCACTTTAACAGTTACTTTACTTCCCTCTCTATGACACAGAAAAATAACTCTAGCAGACATTCACCAGCCTCACTGAGATATTATCTGCTGCACAGTCGTTGTTGTGGCTGCGTTTTTTCTAAATATTAAGTTTCCATTATATTTTGTATGTACTTAATTCCTTAGGCTGCTCTGTTTTCTTCTAAGAGCATCATGCAGAGGTTGGTCATGACGTGGGGTGCGGGCATTTGATGACAGCTGCATTGGCTTTGTGACAGTCACTGCAGCTGATTTATGTACATTTAAGAAAAGTGCCTGTTGAATATATTTTTTTTTCACTCTACAGAATTTGATCCCGTCAAATGTGGTAAATGATCATCATTTTTGTGGGATCCTGGTGCAGAAGTCAAAAATGGAGCTTAGTCCCACATATATCATGACAACTGGTTACGGTTGCAGTTTCTCCTCACTAGTCTGCTATCAACTAACCCTAACATCACAGGACTCATGCCATCCATTTTCTGATACAATTAATCCCAAGTGATGTTGAGAGGGGTGCTGGTGACTATCTCCATCACAGGGAAACACAGAGCCAAACAGGACAAACAACCATTCATTCACACAGTCACACCTAAGGAGAATTTAGAGAAGCCAATTAACCTAACAGTCATGTTTTTGGACTGTGGAAGGAAGCCAGAGTACCCAGAGAGAACCCATGCATGCTCAGGGAGAACATGCAAACTCCACGTAGAAAGATCCCAGGCTGGGAATTGAACCCGCAACCTTTTGGCTGCAAGGCAGCTGGTACCCGCTGCTCCGCTGAGCAGCCCTAGAACTCATACCTAAACATAAAAAAAAATCAATGGAGAAAAACAGGTAGCACCCACTTTAGTCACAATACATGATCAGTCAGAGAATATGGAATTTGGAGAACATCAGCCTTTAGTTTGCCAACAGTTCAGTAAACCTTTGAACTCTGAATCAGATTGTCAGCTGTGCGGAGGCACTGAAGAAACTCCCAATGGAAACATGATCGACAGACTGGGTTGATCCATGAAAAAGGAGAGTGGATCCACGCCTGGCCCCAACCTGAACTCATTACCTCCTCTGATTATGTCCAAAATGAAACACTGACATAATTTCTTATCCAAATGTCCAGTTTAATCTTACACACTTATCTGGTACATTCCCATGGAAAGACATAGTGGAAATATATGAGAAAATTAGAATGTCATGTTGTCAGTTTGAGCTGTCTGTTCTCAGCTGAAGGACATAAAGGGAGCAACATCACATCTGACTCACCCAGAAATATAAGATAAGCTCTCAGAATAAATGATAATTTCTTTAATACTGAGGTTCAAAAAGGACAAAAAAGATCAGGAGAGCAAGTTTAGATAAAATAAAAGTGATTGACTAAAAATTGAAATAAGTTATAGTAATGGTTCAGTAAAAGCTTATGTTGAACATAATTTTCCCCATGGGGATGAATTCACTGCTGCATTATTGGGAAGAAACTGTCAAATTACTATAATTAGCTTTGAACTTTATTAGCATGAATTATGAAGCAGTTTTACTGTGCAGAATGTCACTGATGCTTTCACTTACCTCGGTTTCACTGTGTATATACTGGGTTTACACATTTTGGGTTGTTGGTCTGTAATCAGAGTATACAAGGACAACTTTATGTTCTCTGTTGCAATGTGCCGGCGGTTTATGGGGGATGTTCACTCTTTGATTTTGTTGCGTATAGGATTTCAGAGAAAGACTCTCGGTGATCTGGCCAGAACCCAACATACATCCCGCAGTAAAAGTTCGACAGCTATAAACACAGCCATGCTAGTATTTAGTAAATATGGACCTCAATAGTTCTTTGAAGTTTTATTGCAGGCCTTAAGAATCAGGGTATAATCTCCTAAAGAACAGCACATCATCACTGCATTTATCTTGCATGTTTCCGGCTGTTTTTTTATACGCAGCTCTCACTGAGTCATTAAGCTGTTTCCTTCTTTCACAAATCTCTGTTATGTTGAACAAAACTGCTGAAAACTATCAGTTTTCAGCATTTCTGTGTATTTTTGGGTTATAATCGTACATGATTACATATATTTGAATGTTCTTTACAATTTGAGTTGAGTCCAGTGCTGCTATTCTACACTAAGCACTAAAGTCAAATATTGGAATAATATTTTGATACTAAAAGGATCATGATTTATAGAACTCCTCCACTATAGTGGGAATTATTAAAAACATTCAAAATACAAGATGTATTATTCCCATTGCATTTCTCTGCATTGTTCTTTCTTTGTCGTCACATTTCTTTTTCATCTATCCCACAGCATCAATTGTGGTAACTTCTGAAACAAAGAAATGACATGTGAGTCTTTAATTAGTAAGCAAACACCACACAATAATAGACCTTGTGAGATGAAAAGACGTAAATGGTCAAATGTTTTTGAAATCTCTCCACATCTTGTTCTCCTCATCCCGTCTCCTTTTCTCTGAATCGTCGTCAGAACCCAAACATGAGCCTTCCAGCTGAGCGTCTTGCGTGTCAAGCAAAGCTAATTGGCCTAAAGTGGCTTAACGACCCTACGGGCTAATGGTGTCCATTTACGGGCCAAGAGAACCAAACCGAGCACAGGGGTGGATAGGGGCACTGCTGGGACCTCAGCCTGAGCCGGTCAACTTGAATTGGGATCAGTGCGGAAGCAGGATGGACTCCAGCTAGATTCCCTCAGATTTGCTGAATTAATTGAATAAGCGACCAATGGTCAAGGAAGTTAGGTTCAACAGCTTGTTTGAAACATAGACAGGAAAGGGACTGAACAGACCTGTGGTCGCTGAGGGGGAAAATCGTTTGAGCCTTGTGAACACTGTTTGATGTCCAGTACGGGATATGGAGTGTTACCTGATTTCATGCTGTTTCCTTTTGGTGTTTTGTAACAAGTTCAGCTCTGGTTGGTTGTTAAAATGGTGAAAGCAAAGTGTAGAGGGATCCACACATGCTGATTGTTCAAGAGCAGATTAAAGACACACACTGGTGTACATAAAAATTTATGTCATGTTCTGGGTTCCCACAAATTCTAACATGAATTGGCTTCAGAGTCCTACACAATTAATAGATAGAAAATTATTAAAAATCAACCATCAAGCGTTTTGGCAATACATTTTGTTTTGTCAGAGAGAGAAAGAAAGAAGCTAATGTACTGATCTGCATCTCACCAAACCCCTGATCTTGTACAGGGAGCTAGGTCTTTAAAAAATAAATAAATAAATCCATTATTGTCTTAATTGTCACAATTTGGTTGTGGTTAGTTGACCCAAAAGCAGAGGCAGGAAAGCAGAGGTGAATTTCTTGTGGATTTAATGAGTTTACTGAAAACAGAGGCAGGTAATCCAAATATCCAGATATGAAAACAGAGTTCAAATTAACAGGAAACCAGGAGTCCAAAAATCAAAACGTGAAAACAAGTCAAAACGTATCAGAAACTAAGGAGACATAAGGGGAATCACTATCAAAGGAGGAAGGCTCAGAGAGAAGGAGTAGGAGCATGTTTGATGAGGAACCAGCACTGAAGAACTGCACAGAGAGAGTATTTATGGCAGACTGAAACAAAGGGAGAGCTAACGAGCAGATTGGGAGCAGGTGTGGGCAGAGCAAAAACAAGAAGGGGGCAGGGAAAAAAAAGGAGAACTAAAGAGGGCAGCAGAGGGCAACAAATAAAAACCTGAGAACTGAAAATAACCAGAAAACACACACAAAAAAAAGAATGAAACCTCAAAAACTAGAAAAAATAATTATTTTATATACGCTATATAGTAAAAAGTATTGGGTCAAACCACAGGGTTGGCTCTAGTCATTAAGGTGACTAGGGCATCCCAATCCCCACAGATCCCACACACCAGCACTGCTCGAAGTTCTACAGCAAACATGGGTAAAAAGAAGCTTTATGTTCGATGCAAAATCAACGGTACCAAAAGTTAACCCAAACATAAATTACATATTAAACCAAAATAGATAAATAAATAAAGTGTGTAGAGGGAAAAAAAACAACTCTTCTTTCCTTAAACCAGATGACAAGCTGGATCTTATGATGCAGCTTTTGTTTCTTTTTGCGGAGGACAAAAAATTTCCTTCTGGCCGAAAAGCCAGTTTAAACCCGGGAAAAATCAACATTTAGTGGAAGTGGGAACAGCTCACGTCAGGTAGACACCTCAAACAACTCAACATGCGGCCACTGTTAAAATCTCCTCCGCTCTGGTTGGCATGCTGTGGGATCACAAGACCTGGTTCAACCTGCTAATTTACAAAATGCCATTGAACGCCACGTACGGACTTCAACACACCGCGCCAACTGCATCTGATCTAAAAAGCCGAAACCACTCTGTCTACATTTGATAAACATGGCGCAGCACTGAGAGAGAGGGGTGCTGGCAGTGGAACAGAGGCAAAGCAGCTTGTCAGCGGGGGATCAGACCCAGCTTTTCTTCCCAATGGGAAGGGAGCTAAATGCTGATTGTTAGCGGGTTGGCCCATGTCTGAAAAACCCGGGTTAACCTGCTAATTTCAGTGGGAAAAAGTTATTCAATCGGCACAGACAGCTAAGAAATAGAACCACTTGTTACAGCACAACTGAACTAGAGGTGTCTACAAGTGGCCTGGAGTTTTAAAATGTAGGTCTTAGATATCTATAAAGCACATCTTCAAAGAGATCAGTACGGTGAAGTGTTACTAATAATAAGCTGAACTAGCCTGGCCTGTGTCATTTTATTTTGCATACCAGCATGTATGCAAAATCCAACCAACATGGCCCTGTGTGAAAAAACATTTCACCAGTATTTTTCTGTGTAAAGGCAACATATACAACTATTTTTTTCTCTAGTCCAGACAAAATTGCAAATGTTACCATGTCTCATATATTTGTGAAAAAATACAATAAATCTTAAAGTCAATACCCTCTTGGCAGTACATCTGCAACCTCCACCTTGAAGATTTCTGCTCTAGCCTATTTATAAATGGTGTATTTCTGTAATACTAGCACATCTTATAACTATCCATCTGTTAAAACTATAAGCGTATGAGCAAAGCTGCACAAAGTTTAGTTTTTGGAAGTATGAATGAATCTTAGGCCCCTTATTTTTAGGAACTGTGACCAGTCCACTGCTCTTCTGGAGTAACCTTATAAGAAGCTAGCTGTCTATTCATAAATCAACTCTTTCTAGCAGGCTGCAGGATAAACAAAAAGGCCCTGATTGAGACAGATAACAGTTTGCAAACTATTTTTTTCTCATCTACTACATAGAAGTCACATATCTCCTGTTTACTGTATTTAATGTTTTTTTTTTTTTAATAGATAGTTTAAAATCTCAGTGGTAGAAATAACCTCATGACGAGAACCAGAAGCTGGGTATGGAGCTGTGTGGGTTTATTGCCTTTGTGGAGGACAAACCAGGGACTTTTTAAGTTACATGCCTTAGTTCATTTTAAGATTTAATTGTAAAATGAGTCACATTATGGTTGGTTTTAAGGTAGGATTTGGTGATTCTAGTGTGATGATAAAGGTAAGTGTAATGGACTGGGGAATATATGCTGTCTCTGTGTGTGGGTAAAAGAAAATGTACTTCAGAGGCATTTTGGTTTTTTTCCCCTGCTCTATAAAAGTTGTGAGACCATTTGTTAACTGTCAGTTGGTTAGCCTCCGTTCCCACTCTAACCCCAATAGAGAAACCACTGAAATCTACACCAGCTTTGAGGAAGTGAGCTACCCTGTGGTACCCTCACCATCTGGAGTATTTTATCCCACAAGGTGATTTCTTTGATCGTAAGTGCTTCCTTAGCAATGAGTAAACCCTGTGCCTCTTCTCTTTAACAGATTCAATGCTATACCAGAGAGGGAGCATATTAGTGAAAAGAGTCACATCCGTTATTAAGTATTAAAAAAAATCTGGAAGTGCTTGGTGTTCAAACATTCGCATTACCAAGAAAGCATATTTCAGAGAACGCCAAAAATGTCCCTAGACAGCCAAATAACCCAAGCATGCAGCAGTATTGGCTTTAGCCAAGTGGTTCATGATTTATTATGTCTGTTAGGTGCTTGTATACTGCATGTTTACTCTCCCCTTCCTGCCTGACTGAGAAGTAACCATGCTTTAAAGAAATATTTCCACATGACTCAATAAAGTGGAATATGCATTCTGATAAGTCTCATCGGTTAGATTAAGAATGCCTTTTGAACACAATCTTTAAGCAGATAAAGTTGTGCTTGAAAATGTACATACCCTTCCTTTAAAGACATGGAAAAGGAACTCAACTGCCAGTAAATAAATCGAAAAAGATAAATGTAATAATACAAAAAAAATTGGAAATCATGACATTGATTGTGAATATAAACATAATCTAATGCTACAGTATTTATTAATTATGGATATTTATATATATGAAATGGTATATTATTTATTATCTATGAACTTAGAGTCTCACTCTTTAAGTTTGCATTGTATTAGAAATTGCTATTTATAATTACATAGGAGCAAGTCTCGCAAAAAAAACAAAAAAAAAACGCATCATCACTTGACAAGATACAGTAGGTGATGAGTTAGGTTTAGGAAGCCATTGAGGAAGACATTTTTACCATGAAGGTCTCCATATTGTTAGAAGGGGAGAAATGGTGGGGGACTTGGTTCATATGGTTGCAGTCTGAAAATTAGACACTGTAGCTTTAAGAAAATTAATTACTGAAATCAATTAATTTTTGATATTTTAATTTGACAAGCACTATGTAACTGTCTGTTGGGTTGGTCTATGGGTAAATCATAAGGTACTGTGTTGCTTATTTATTGAAAGGTACTTTTAGAAGTACCTTCTTAAAATGTACTTTTAAAGGACAATTTTCTTTTTTTATAGTTTTTGAAACTTTTTCTTCTTAAAAAGTGAGGCATGTGTTTATGATCATCCAACATGAACCTTTATTTTGTATGTTTTTGAGCATCAGTTTTCAAGATTCTGAAAACAGTTAGGTCCAGTTTTTTTTTATTGCTCTCTTCTTGCTTTGAACCATGATAGTACAATACTCTACATTTAGGCTTAACCCCATGGAAGGTGAACCTATCCTCACTTTCCCTTTTGCAGCTCCATCCATCTTCCTACTGGTTCATTACAGCAAATCTGTCCACTCTGAAGAAAGTTATCCCCAACACATGATGCTTCAACAGACATTTTTGATTATAGGGATGATGTATTCCAGGATCATCTGAGAGCTACACACACCAAACTGAGATTAAATAACAAAAAGGTGGAATCTATGTTATCATTTATCATCAAAAGTTTGTTGCTTTGAATTACATTAAGATATACCGTGGTAAACGAGATTGAAATCCAAATTATATGAATTTTTATTTAATCAGCTAGATCTTGCCTTTAAATCCCAGACTAGGAACAACAAAGTTTTTACATCAGTACAAATAAAGAACTGAAAAGCAGAAAGACTCAGTACCACCTGTCTCTGATCTATCAAAGCCAAGATTTTGTAAAGGTCCATCGCATTTCAATTAGTCTGCTAGAAACAATGGTGTGCATTTGCAGGCAGATTGCTGGCATAAAACCTAGGAAAAAACAATTCCACTATGATTGTCTCATCTGTACCATGTTGAATTTTTAATTGTTAGATTGTGGCTTTGTTTTAAACAAAAGGGATCCTAACAATAACAAAGAAAATAATTAAACTGGGCTGGGCAAATAATTGAACCTCACTAAATAGTGACAAAAACAGAAAAATTGACATAATTAATATTTAGACAAAGATTGTTTAACTAATGCAGGTATCTTATCAATGCTAAAATTAGTAACTTATCCATGTCATGATTTAATTAAAGGTCTGACCCTAAAATGCAGAAGACCAAACAGAGAGACCAGGGAAAAGTTTAACAGGTTTATTAAAAATATTGAGATGAGTCCAGTGCTGCTCAGAACACTGCTCAACCGGAACTGAAAGGTGAGGCGAAGACACTGCGGTTAGTTCAGGCTCAGTGGGAAATTTGAATCTTTGGTTTGAATGGAAGGAATAGGCTGCAGACTCACTTCTCCAGAAAAAGGTGTCCTTTATGGACAGTCTGTGTGGAATGTTCCAGAGATTGTCTTGTTTGGTAATGGGCGGACAGGGTAACTCAGACTGCGGTTGTTCCTTGGTGAATGGAGAAGCTGACTGCCACTCAAATTTCCTGCGGTACTTGAACGGGCTGTGGTGCAGATGAAACCTTTGCTCGGTGTGAAGCTCAAACGACCTCTTGGGGAAAGTGGATCCAAACTTCCTGCTTGGAACCCCAGCTCAGTTAGAAGCTCAGTTGATCCTTCCAGAGAGAGAAGGTCCGAACAAATCCAGTTTGCAGGATGATTTCCTGCCGAGAGGCAAAGACAAAAAACAAAGTTAAGACTCAGGTTGACAAAAACTCAGTTTGACTCAGCAAAACTCAGCTTGGCTAGAGAATCCATAAACTGGCAAACCCAAACTCAGGTTAGACTCTGCTAAACTAAGCATGGCTAGAGTGCACAGTATTGGCAAAACAAAGACTCAGGTTAGACTCTGCTAAACTAAGCATGGCTAGATTACCCAGTATTGGTAAACACTCTGGCGTCGAGGTAGTGGCAGTCAGCAGCTTAAGAGCACTCCATAGGTAATGAGGCAATGAGCTGCGTGCAGGGAGACCCAATGAAGACGGGGCACCACCTGGTGGAGGAGGAAAGGAAACACAAAAAAAGACCACACAAACTGGATTCCTGACAATCCAAAGGCGCTCTTTAAATGTCACCATTAGTAGCAACTGCTTTGTCCAGCATAATTTTGTATCATTACAGTACATTAGCAAACTGAGATTCTTTCTTATAATTTTTTTTCCATTTTTAGTTTCCATTTTAGCGTTGAGGGAAATTGCTGACCATGTGGCCTGATGGTTGATTATGCGGGTTGTTTTGTGTATGATTTCTCTTTAAGTTTTTCATTAAAAAGACATTAAAAAACCCAATAATCATTTGATTAAAAGTAGTTTACAATCAAGGAAGAGAGACTAGACAAAAAAAATGATTTCATACAGTGAATAAACCCACCGTTGTGTATATCCTGTGGTCATTGGATCCACAGCGACACACAGAACAAACAGCCACCGGACACACTAACGCCTAAAGGCTATTTAGAGTAATTGCATATTGTAGGACTGTGGAGAGTACCACAAGAGAACCCACACATGCACTGGAGAGAAGATGGAAACTATGGAGAAAGACCCCAGATTCCAACAGAAGACCTTCTTTCTGCAATGCAGCAGGACTACCTGCTACCCTCATGCAGCAATGCTTTTAGTACAGATAAAAAAATAGGCAGTAATCGGATCAAATTCCCCCCATGAATCATGACAGCCTGTTAAACTAATAAATATATATATTTTTAAAATGTTGATAAAACTTCCCTGAAAATCTTTAACTCATTTTAAGCTAAATACAAAGCAACCCTTGGTTTTTGTAAACAATTTGTGAGTAGATTCTAAACATAACTCAGCCTTTCAAGCCACAGATTGAAATGATTTCCTTAAGCACACAATTGTTATAATGAGGTAAAGACTATACTTTACTGAAACTCTTGCAACAAATGATTTTTTTTTTTAAAGCCTGTAAGTTTTAGTCCTGGTACTGAAACACAAACTACCTCATCAAGTTAAGGCATCAAATACAGACTAAAAAAGTCTCATCATGAATCAGATCCATACAGGTGATATTGAACAATTTCAACGTTTCTCTCAAAAATGTAAGTAAAAATGTGCCGCTGACCACCCAGAATAATTTTTCTTTTACTCTGAGTTGACTGCATAGGAGCACATCCTGAGAATACTCTTTTAGTTGGGTTTGGCTCTAACATTCAGGATTTAATCACACATATTTCTGGTTTTCACAAATGAGACATGCTTACTCATTTCCGCGATCCCAGGCAGTTAACATTTAATTCCCTCTGACACAGACACAGATTCCAGGAAGATGCCAGACATTTTTAACTGAGAGTTTGACTGATACAGAACAAAAACTCTAGTTGTAAACTGGCATACAGTTACATTAATCCATTCTGTTCATCACTGGACCTCAGTTACAGGTCAGAACTATTTTAGGGTAAAAGAAAAGAAGCAATTACTTATATCTAAATTAATTGTGATGTTGATAACATTAGCATTAAAAGCATACATTCAGTAAAAATACATCTCCTTTTATAGAATTTTAAAACTTTTTTTTAAATGAATAAAATATTTAGCTATAAAAATTTGATTTTTATTACAATATTTTTTTTTTCTTAAAACTGACTTTGACTTAAAGTTTTATGGTTCAGATGTTTAAAAGCATTCATGTTATGCTGCTTCTCATGATATCTTTTTTTTCCTGCTTATCATTGTATGTAAGGTAACATCTAGGGCCATCAGCCCTATTAACATATATGTGTGGGAAAGTTTGACATGAATAAGAAACTCTGGACACAGGAATTAATAAAAAATTATAAATTTCTAAGGCCTTTTGTACACGTTTTTATGTGTTAATGGCTCTCCGCCACACATAAGCATCGTCAAGCATCCCTTGAAACAAATGATCATAAAAACTCAGGCCAAAGTAGAGATTTTAAAAAGAAGAAACAAACAAAATACATTTTTAGACTATATTTAGGCTCTGGTGGTAGTTTTGAAAATAGGCAGACTGGAATATGGATCAGAGAGAGGGGAAGACAATTAGGCAGATCCCCAGGCTGGGACTTGAACCTATGACTGCCAGGGAATGTCAGGGATCAAACCTTTGTCCATGGGTTGTGTGCTTAAGCCCTGCAACACCGCTGCGCGATCAATAATATAATTTAGAATTAGGCAGAGATGGAAAGATCAGTCTTATGGGATCTTGATCAGGATTATTAACTGATAGTCAAGATGGCGCACTGCATAGCTGTGGATATCGATGTTATGGAATCTTGGTTCCAGAATAGCAATGTTTTGTTATATTTTGCATATTTGATGTTTTAGAGAGAATGCCTTTATTATTGAAGCAAAATAGCAATTATAGAATGCAACAATTTACTGTTTATGATGCCAAACAGGTTACTATTAGAACTATAGACTATACCTTTTAAATAATTGCTGTTTTTAGAGGTCCTGTGCATGAAAAAATGCAGGTATGTAATTATCGCTTACCCTGTCCTGTATGTAATTCAAACAGAATTAGCTCATAGAGGTTATTTCCATCTTGCAGGGCAATCAGTTTCTAATCCTAATGAAGATCCCATGAGATCGCAAGTTTATCTAAATAAATAAGGCAGATTCTGTTTGCAATACAGGACCTTAACATATGTGTCTATTTTTAAATGATTTTATCTAAGGATGTGTGCAGAGGTTAAGCGCGACCCATGAACAGAGGCTTTGGTCCTCTAAATTGGTGCCACAGGTTCAAGTTCCTGTGACCTTTGCTGTATTCCCTCCCCCTCTATCCCATTTCCTGTCTGCCTGCTTTAAAAATATCAAAAACAACAAACAAAAAAATACCCCCAGAGCTTAAAAATATGTATATTTTATTTGCTAAGGTTTGACATAAAAACAATGTCATAAAAAGAATAATATTATTATTGGCGTGACATTTCAAAGAAGCTTGATGTTAAACTAATATTGAAAACATCAATTATTGACATACATCTAATTGATGTCAAGGGATTTCGGTTAATTTGATTTACAGCTTTGATGACAATGGATGACAATTTGAGTGTCATCATAAATTGATATGTTGACATGTGTTGCTCACGAGCTTGTTTATACACTTTACCATAAGGTGGAGTTGAAAATGAATTTCATCAGAGAGATTCTGATTCTTACATTACTTCAGACACATTTGTTTTTTTTTTGTTTTTTTTGATCTATGAGACATTATTTATTCCTAACAGGAACTTGTTGTTGTTTTGAGGGATTCTGGCTGACAAAGTTTTTGTTTTGCGGCACATTGTCCCCTAAGCGCCTAAAGCTCAGTGGAATATTTATGTGGGTTGTTAGAATAGAAAACAACTTTATTGTCATTACATTGTCAAGTACAGAGCCATGAAATTCATTCTCTGCATTTAACCCATCCCTCTGGGGAGCAGTGGCTGTCATTGTGCATTGCCCGGGGAGCAGTGTGGGGTTAAGGGTCTTGCTCATGGCCCCATAGTGATGGCTGTTGGGATCAAACCCGGTACTTGCAACCTTCACACTGCTCTAACCACTTAGACTAACATTCCCCCTAAGTTGTGTTGGCCCAAGTGGTTGCTTAGGATGAAAACGTTACTGCAAAAAACAAAAAAACCACTCCCATGTGTATGGTGTTATTTTAGAAGAAGCTATAAGGGAGACATTCGTTTAAAAACCCTGTTATGTGTGGATTAGGTCTAAAACCCCCCAAATTATGTAAAGCTTTCCTAAAATCTGAAACTGAGCAATACTTTTTTATCATGTTCCTAGGCTCTGCTTTGCCTTGCTGTGGCCTTCGATACTGCTTCACCATAAGTGACAGAACTTAACTCGAAAATTAAGGAACTTTTATCTGCATGAATCCTCTTAGGAATTTCCATAGTTCCTATAAAAAAAAAAACAGAGATAGTTTTTACCCTGACAACTAAAGAAGAAAAATAAATCAGACCTTATCTCTCGAAGCGCAATCCTTTTTGATAGGATGTGTGACATCCTTAGTTAAAACAAATGACTACATGATAGAGCGATAGAGCAGATGGAAAGGGTGGGATGCTCATCCCAAATGTATGGTGTCAAAGCTTAAATGAACACTGGGGTGGTCTAAAATGTGTGGATTAAAAATGACTCAATAACGAGTCCTCCTTAAGGGACCTTCGACCAATCAGAGTGAGGACAAACACCAGTGACCAGGGGAAGAACCTCAGTTTAATTAATGATTCATAAATATGTACGTATAGGCTCCCTGTGATGTCATTTCAATGCAAGAGGTCACAGTAGACGAAACAATCAATTAATGTTAATCACATGCTCAGATCGGGTGACAAAAACACGTGCACATAAGTTCACGTTGATAGGAATAGCATGAAATGAATGAGTCAATCACGTGACTAAAGATTAAACCTACCACAACTAATATCTGATAAAAAAAAAAACTGCTGTAACACAAAGCTTTTTAGTTTAATTAGATCCTATAAACTATTTACTTACATACTTTACACACACACACACAAACCTTTCTCAAAATTGCGGGGCCTTTCCATTGACTTCCATACATTTTTACAGCCCAAGCGTGACCCTCGGCATCAGCGGTCCCAACCACATCCTATTTTTTCCATAAAATGGGCCCCACAATGCATAAAAAACAAGAACACAGAAATACATACACTCCCTTGTAGTGCCAAACTATCCTTGTGGGGACTTTCAATTGCTTTCCATAAATTTCTGGCCATTCCGAGTCCTTTACCCAGGGATGTGCTTACACCTCACTTGTCATTATGTCAAGATAAAAAATTTATATAAAATGAATATTAATATTTGTCCACTGATCTTTATGTATGACTAATTGTGAACATTTTCATAGGCAAAATTGCTGGAATATTCCCTGTTCAAATACAAGGTTGAAACTTGGGGTGCGGCAGACCAAGCCTCACCTCACCTCTGATTGTGCAATCTATCACAAACTGAGTTGATACATGCGATTGGCGAGGGGCTGTTGCCTAATCGTTGCATGTAGCCAATATAATGTTTACATATATGTTTATATACCATAATTTTCCACAGTCTGGCTAAGGCCTTTAACCTTTACTGTTTGTCAGTGACATATTTAGTTTTGCTGACTGTAAATAAAACTGCAATAAAACGGCACAGGGTGAGGCAGGGCAGTACTCACTGAAGGGTGGCGTACGTGTGATTTACTCATCCAAAATGGAAGACAATTTTACAGCCGAATTAAGAATAAAAAAAAAAAAAAAGAACTGATCAACAACAGAAGACCAATGTCAGAGCTAAAAAGTTTGCTTCAACCTACGGGACAGAATAACGCTTCCTTTCCAAACTGAGTGGTACGCCCAAAAGAGTGGTTGTGTTGCTCATCCTTTCCCTGCCTTTTCTTCTCAGGTTGTGACAATATCTGGACTAACATGGGATATTGTAACCTGAAAATTTACCATGAAGCCTCAGCAAACATGAGAGATGGACCTCTCACATTCAAGGCCAAATTGCTTTAAAAACTTTTGCAAGCTCAAGCATCGATTTGGATTTAAACGAATGGTTGGAAATTGAGGCTGCAGCTAACAGTTAGTTCACGAGGGTTGCAGAGTTCAATCATCTTTGAAAAAGTAAAAAAAAGGACATAGCAGTTGAGGCCAATGCTAGTTTTTAATTTATGACACTATTTTATTTTTTACACTAGACTTTTATTCACACAAAGGCAGACGCTTACTTACATACATCATAGAGGAATAAGTGCTAGGCCACTATTTACCCCCTCATGTGAAACAACTATTAAAAACAGAATAAATAGGAGATTTATATTCAAAGTGAGTGCTTGATATGAAAAATAAAAGCTATTATACTGATTTTTTTTTAAAACTCCTTTACCTTAGGTAGTTCTTAGTACACGGTTTCCACAGGAACATTTTTGTTGGGACAATCCGTCCACCTTCCATTTCCTGTGGTAGTAATTATTGGTTTCTTTGTAAAAATGGGCCTGCAGCTAGTTTGGCTCTGCATAACTAACAGTTTGAGATCTGAGGTGTTTTAAAATGGTAGAAGTAGGCTCTTATATTAGTTTCACCCAGACTAGCAGTTAGCCGCAGCCTCAAGCTCCAACTAGATTTATACTAAATGAAGGCCTCAAAGAGAGCTATCTATTGCAGGTAACATATTAAAAGCGTATGACCTTTTAGTGGATCATCTCTGTAAAAATGATAAACTATCCCTTTAAAAAGAATCACCACTGGAGCCATCTCTAGATCTAAGGTGTATGCTGCTGTGTGCTCATTATACCCATGCAGTGATTTACAAACCCCAAACCCCCTGGGCTCCAGTGGACTTTCTGAGTAACTAAAGGCGCTTTGTTCATTCTATATGTCTGAAAACACATGGGGAACTACCTTGGAGGTGGCATATTATAGACAGGGGCAGTGGGAGGCTAGGTACACACACACACACGAATTGAGCACAAACAGAAAGGTTACAGGAGGTAATTGTGTCAGCAGTGTTTGGTGTTAGGAAGCTGGTTGAAGGCGGAAGCAGTGAAGGGAGAACAGGGAGGTGAGGAAGGAGGGCGGTAGATAAAGAGGAAGCTAGAGTTGGAGGGGGTTTCATGCTAATTGGAGCCATATGGGCAGCAGATGAACTAAAACAGTGTGCAATGTAGACCTGACACCTGGACATGCTCTCTCCTATATCAATTACCTGCATTTTGAAATGCTTTTAAGCATAATTATAGATCACAGCCTGCTAGGACATTTAAATGGGCACATTTATTTAGATTAAGCACAAAGATGATTCAGGGGGTTTATGGTCGGGTAAGTAGTGCTACTATCCTGCTATCGTTTTGGACCTGCTCTGGTCCCCAACAGTTCAGAAATAATCTTTCTGCACTGTGTTACAGATGTCGATGTGTAGATGGAAATTGATTTTACTGAGGAATTCTTACCTCTCAATGCTTCCCTTGTGGAGCTAATAGATTATAGGAATACACAGCCTTGTATGTACTTAAAACCTCCATCAAACCTGTGTAGGAATGTTCAGGACACGTTAGCTCCGGTGTAGTTTATAACCCAACAGGTAGTTCCCGAATAAAAGGAATATTATGTGACACATGCTTTATGAATTGTTGGATTGGATGCATTTATTAACCATTAACCTAGTATAAAGGGTTTGAGTATAAAAGTGGTTTACTGTCTTTCTAAGGTGTCATCAACTTATTAAGTCTTAGAGCTTCTTCAGTGGTACTGAGACATTGGAAGGGCTTTCAATACTACCTATAAATCACAGAAACTTCATGCGTATTAAACATATTTATAATGTTTCTTTTAATTTCCAGTGTTCTTATTATAGATATTGTAATTTTGAAATCTCTGTTCATGCAAGTGTGATTAAAAGAGAAAGGCAACATAATAAAATACAATCCATCCGTCCGTCCGTCCGTCCGTCCGTCCGTCCGTCCGTCCATCCATCCATCCTAAAATTTGAACCAAAGACTTTCCCCATGTCATAAACTTGATCTACCTTGTAAATAGTCGTTTTCTGCCATACTGAAATATATCCTGGCAAGGCAGACCACATAACATAGACAGTAAGTCAAAGCAAATGGTACAGTCTCTCTTTCAGAATAATGGTTAGAAAATTCTGAAGCGTTAAAAAATCTCACATTGTGAAGGAATCCCACGTTTAAAGTAAAAGATCAGCATCATAATATACAAAATATGTCATAGAATTTTGAACTTTTTCAAATTAAAATAAGCTGTGATTGGCTGTGAACAATGCATTCAGAGGGTTCACTGGGGTTTCAGCTGAGCCACACACACACACACACACACACACAAAAAAAAACATTAATTAGAGCATACCATGTTGAGTAAGATGACTATTTTATTTCTTTTAAAACCTCCATTTTCTAATTATCGTAAAACCCAAGGGATGTAGTGTATAGGGATAAAAATGTTTTCCAGAAAATGTTTTTACAGATTTTTTGTAATTCTATATCTTTAATCTTTCACCTTTTACCTGGAAAATAACATAAAGATGACATAAAAATAACGATAACTACAATTAAGAAAATGGTAATTATGGTCAATAATATTGGAATAAACTTCAGGGAGTATAATACAATAAGTAAAAAAAAAAATCACATTATTGCATCAAACAATAACTACAGACAAGTTTAAATTTATAAAGCTCCTAAAATGTTCCTATTTATCACTAGTCCTGCAAATCAATTCATAAGAAAAAACCCTTTACTTTACTAAGAATGTGACTAATTGTGTTGATCCAATTAGGTCTTGGCTTGCAATGTCAGAGCCAATCAGGGCATAGAGCACCATGGGATCATTAGTGGAAAACCAGAGGCCAAACACTAATTAGCCTGTTAGCATTTAAATCAATCAGGCTCTGTTTGATGAGGGAACATGGAGAGCAAAGCAGCCACACAAGTACGAGAAGTGCTTCCTTTGCAAGATAGACACACTCACCTCAGTTAGCGTGTTTGACACAGCATTTACCTGCTGTGTCAAACACGCATAATCCACCTGTTAATGCTTGATTGAATAGTTGAGGGTGGAACCATGGAGGGCAGCCACCAAATCAAAAGGAACATTCACACAAAATATCACACTGAGCTGCAATGAAAAGTGTCAAAATTACTTTTAAAATAAGGTTATTGAGATTGTTGGTGGACATTGAAATCGTTGTTGTTCCAACATATGTCACAAAGAACTGCAGAGCAGACATCAACCAATCTAAATCTGCTCTCATGCTGTTTCTCATTTGTCCATGCATGACGGCGGATCTAAAAGGTGTATATAGAATAACAAGTATGTGCTTCATATAGAAATGAAGCATATATTTGTTAAAACACATATTCCTATTATATCATTGAGGCAAGTTTGCTGATGATGCATTTTTTTATGATGTATTGTAATGGGATGAATTGGGTAACCTAGTAAAACTGCAGCAGGGTAGAACATGTTAGTTTTGCTTTAATATCAGTGTATTGAGATTTTTACATAAACCTGTTTCTTTGACCATATTTGGCTTAAGGTTTAATGCTCTAGTTGCAGTCTATTAGAGATCTCAAGTCTGATCAGCAAACTTCCCATTCATTGAGTAAAACTGTCTTGAACTAGGATGAATGATTTTCTGCCTTCAGATAATTAATAACACATATAATTTTCATATAATTAGTGCTTATGTAGGAAAGGGGGTATGAAGTGAATTTTTTTTAAACGGACCCCTTTACCTTCCTACAGTCCATAACATTACCGATATTCCAGATTTCTATTTATCTTATGTGTCATACTTCTCCAAAAGTCCATCTATTGAGCAAATAAGTACTTTTATTCACATTTTAACAAATACATATTTGCATGTACCTAAACACATCTTAAATTATACAATCACTCATAGCCCACATGACAACCACAATTGAAAAAGTTTGTATACCTCATAGCACTGCTGCCTTGCAGGAGGAAGGTTCTGGTTCGATTCTCAGCCCAGCCCTGAGCATGCGTGGGTTCTCTCCGAGTACTCTGGCTTCTTCCCACAGTTCAAAAACATGACTGTTAGGTTATTTGGCTTCTCTACAGTCCCCTTAGGTCTGAGCGCCTATCGCCCATTGACTGCTGGAAATAGGCACCGGTACCCCTCGCGACCCCACTCGCGACAAACGTGCTAGAAAATGGATGGATGGATGGATGTATACCTCATCTACAGTGACTAAAGGTACCCATTGAGGTTCACAGCCCTTCTCAGTCTCGTGCTTTAATAATGCTTCAAATCAACACAGAGTTTGTATCATACTTTCACATTATTGAAATCCAAATTATTTTTATTTTTGTTCGAGCAAATAAGATTTTGAAATTTAAATGAACCCTGTAATTATACTCTAGCTGTCACTAAACAAATATTTTTTGTATGCTGTCTGGTAGCTGTTTATTTCTAGCTTCATACATTAGTTGTAAGGGTTTGAAAGCTACCAGATCAGAGAATTTAAGTAAGCATGTATGAATGAATAATGGATTAATGTGGTTATGACAGCTAGCCTTATCATCTATCCTGATGGATCCTTTCTGCAGCATGACTATAGTTGCCTGCTACTTATATAGCTCTTCATCCACTTCAGAACCACAGCCCTATACAGAATAATGCTCTAATTTCAACCTGGAGAGACTCACACAGAGAAAAGTCGCAATTAGAAAATATAAAATGTATTTGTACAGGTAACAACAATCATATTCTTCAAACTATTTCTATCTAAGGAAAACCAGCTGATTTCAAGGACTCTTTGGCTCTGCAATCGCTCACACTGAGCATGCATGTAGCGACACTGGAGAGGATTAATTCCCTTTTAACAGGAAGAAACCTCCAGCAGAACCAGGGTCAGTGTGAGCGGCCATCTGCTGAGGCCGACTGGGGTTCAAGGAGACAGAAGCAGAAAAAGACATATATGAAAAAAGTTCTTTGGCACATGTGAAGACTTTGAGGCTGTGAATAAACATAGGATTAATCAACAAGGGATTCGAGTAGTCATCCCCTGGGTCACTGGTGGTGAAATAAGGCAGAGCTTGAGTGGGACTGGGAATACAGTCATGGCCAAAAGTATTGGGAATGACACAAATATTATATTCTCACATGGTCTGCTGCCCTCTGGTTTTCATGTGTGTATTTCAGATGATGTCAGCACATACAGAAATACAATTGCAATCATATGAGTAACAAAAGCTTTTAATGAATGAGTAAGAATGAGTTAATGCAGCAAGTCAATATTTGCAGCGTTGACCATTGCAATTCCCACTGGAATGCTCTCAATCAACTTCTGGACCAAATCCTGACTGATAGCACACCATTCTTGCATAATCAATGCTTGCATTTTGTCAGAATTCCTAGGTGTTCGTTTGTCCACCCGTCTCTTGATGATTGACCACAAGTTTTCAATGGGATTACGATCAGGTGAGTTTTCAGGCCAAGGACCCAAAATCTCTCTGTTTTGTTCCCTGAGCCGGTTAGATACCGCCTTTGCTTTATAGCAGGTGCTCCATCATGCTCGAAAAAGGCATTGTTCATCACCAAACTGCTCTTGGACAACACTGTGTGCTGTGTTGTGCCATAGTGACTTGCAAAGGAATCTACACTCCTTAAAATTCACAGCATCACCAAACAATAAAATCATGACCTACAATACAAATTGTTTTATTGAAACTGTATGAGCAGCACAGAGAGGAGCAGACTTCTGAATAGGAAAGAAAGGATATGCATGTACACTTACAACACCCTAACCATTCTTTATTCATGGCTGTGTTTTTAGGTAAGACTGTGAGAGAGCCGGCTCCCTTGGCTGAGAAGCAACCCCACACATGAATGTTTTCAGGATGCCTTACAGTTGGCATGAGACAAGACTGGTGGTAGCGCTCACCTCGTCTTCTCCAAACAAGCTGTTTTCTTGATGTCCCAAACAACCGGAAAGGGGATTCATCAGAGAACATGACTTTACCCCAGTCCTCAGCAGTCCGCTCCCTGTACCTTTTGCAGAATCTCAGTCTGTCCCTGATGTTTTTCCTGGAGAGAGGTGGCTTCTTTGCTGCCCTTCTTGAGACCAGGCCTTGCTCCAAGAGTCTCCGCCTCACAGTGCAGATGCACTCACACCTGCCTGCTGCCATTCCTGAGCAGGTTCTGCACTGCTGGTAGCCCGATCCCGCAGTTGAAACACTTTTAAGAGACGTTCCTGGTGCTTGCTGGTCGCTCTTGGGCACCCTGGAGCCTTTTTGGCAACAATGGAACCTCTCCTTGAAGTTCTTGATGATGCGATAGATTGTTGACTGAGGTGCAATCTTTCTAGCTGCGATTCTCTTTCCTGTTAGGTTATTTTTGTGCAGTGCAATGATGACTGCACGTGTTTCTTTAGAGATAACCATGGTTCACAGAAAAGAAATTATGATGCCAAGCACCAGCCTCTTTTTAAAGTTTCCAGTGGTGTCATCCTTACTTAATCATGACAGATTGATCTGCAGCCCTGTCCTCATCACCACTCACACATGTGTTAATGGGGCAATCACTGAAACAATGTTAGCTGGTCCTTTCAAGACAGGGTTGCAATGACGTTGAAATGTGTTTCGGGGAATAAAGTTAATTTTCTAGGCAAATATTGACTTTGCAATTAATTGCTGTTACGCTGATCACTCTTTATAACATTCTGGAGTATATGCAAATTGCCTTTGTAAATATTAACATTTGAATCATTCTCAAAACTTTTGGCCATGACTGTAGTCTGAGTGTGAGGGCATAGATAGGGTGGAGCTGGGTGAAAGCTTGCATTTAGGAGAGAGGAGCTAAATGAAGGGGATCTTGAAAGATGATTGGTTTCGGGGAAAGTGCGGCCCCGGAGTTGATTGGCTGGAGCTCAATGCTGGTGGTTCAGGTGACGCTGATAAGAGTCTTTCAGATTGAATTTATGCTTTAGCTTCATTTTCTGATTCAGATATTGCAATCAGTTGTCTCAAATACTTTTTTTAGATCAACAAACTAAAAAAAGTATTTGACTTCTTTCAAACTTATTTTTATCTATTAAGCTGCTAACTTCATTTATTAGGTCCAGAACTCCCAAAGCTGTGGATCTCTGTGATCCAAATCTGTACTGCTTTTCATAAAGTAATTTTTTTTTTCAATTAAGTTCTAAGTCTGCTAATAAAGAGTTTTTCCAAAATATTAAACAAACTGTGAAAGTAAAAAAATAGGCCTATAGTTTGTGATTTGGTGTTTATCATTGAAAAAAAAACTTCTCAAATGTATAAACAATAAACAATTAATAAAACAAAAAACTCTGATAATGGGTCATATCAGCACAATCAAGTCTTTAAAAAGATAGTTTAAATCTAAACTAATGAAAGTGGATCCACATTTAAAGTCAAAAACCAACAGGAGTATTATGAAACTCAAATTTCATTATTAATTTTCATTTTTAATGGACAATAATCACAAATACCTTTTATTCAACAACTACATTTAGATTTATCAAAACATATATGTTTAAAACACATCAAAACTGATTATGTTTTCTAAGACAAATGGCTGTATTTGGATTTAACACGGAGGTCTTCAACATCGGGTCCGCGACCCCTAGGGGGCCACAGAAGTACTGCATGGGCATCACAAATGTTTTGGTTGATTAGACTTTTTTATTTTCCCCCCTGCAATTTTTTCCACCAATTGAAATGTCTTTAAATCCACATTAAGATGAATTCAACACACTGATGTAAACAGATGAAATAGAGGCAGAAGATGTCTTTCAGTCATCGATGCACACATTCAGCGACACACATGCAGGAGATCTTTCAAGCTGGGTACCGTTTCATTCACAACATCTGTCCCATCAACCAGGAATCAGAATCAGAAATACTTTAATAATCCCAGAGCGACATTACTTTCATTACATGACACTATCTGTAATAGAGTGACTATAGGACCAGTTTGATATAACACAATTTAATACAATATACATAATTAGGGGGTCCATCTCGCTATCAGTTTGAGGGTCCTTGGCCTGGAAAACTTTGAAGACCCCTTCTTTAACACATTTTACTATTTTCAAATTTAGGTTAGCTATTGCATATTAATGATGCTCAGCTGATACCAGGTGCTCCATTTTGGCAGTAAAGTTTAAACCATGTGGTAGGAGACATGCAGTGGATGTGATGTCTCTAACTTGGGAGATTTATGTCACAAAACATTTCAGGTCTCCAAAAAAGCTTGGATCTGCAGGTGATAAACAAGATTGGTAAACAAGGTGGACTATATTTTATTTAAAGTCACATATGTTTGTACACCACAAGTTCAAGGTATGAACAGTGTCAGGTGGTGTTTATATATGTGTTAAATAAATGTCTGTATGTCTGCACCTCAATAGTAAATTACTGTCATAGATCATTTAGAAGAAGCTCAAAGGAAAGCAAGAAGCACTGCGGCATCAATAAAGGACTGCATGTTGTTTATTCTCACTCCGGTTATTTCAGAGTGTGAAATATCCCTGATCTCAAACACTGCAGCTTGTCTCCTCAAGCGGGGAAGTCTCAGCTCACACTTTTCGTTTGTGTTTATTTGGGTGTGGGAGTGTGTGTGGTCCTGCCCCTTCTTCTCAATGGGGCACTTCCAGGATGTAAAGGTCATCAGTGGTCAGACTAAGATAAATGATTTATAAACTGGTTATTTTCATTGATGGCTCTGTGATTGACAGTCTAAATATTATTTTTACCGTCTAAGTAAGGGATAGCTATTTAGGAGCAAAAATACAATTAAAAAAAACATACAACTAAACAACAAAGATACTATCAATGGAAGTTAAACAACAAGAATAACCAATATGTAAGTAAATTTGATTTCTTTTATATTATATATTAATTAGAAATACACACATAAAGTGTATGCAATTTTTTTGGTATCATATTAAGATAACTATGATCGACAAAGGCTGAGGAAAAAGAAAACAAAATCATTTAAAGAGGTCAAAGAAAAAGTATGTAATGCAGTTGTAAATTAGTATGTGAGCAACTTAAAAAAAAATCTTTCTTAGTAGAATCCATGCAATCTTTTTGCTTTGTTTCTCTTAGTTTATGTTCATACTCAGTGTGTGTGCAGTGTAGCAGTATGTGCTGTTAAGAGGACCTGGATGGAAGCCTAGTCTGCAGCTGTGTGCGTGTGTGACTGTGCGTGTGTGTGTAATAGTGTAAGAGAAAGTGAGACAGATAATGGGAGGGGTTATATGAGGAATTACAGACAAAGTATTGGGACAATGAGGTAACGTTTGGCTTCCTAGCAACGTTTGGGTTAACAGCTCTATTACTTTATCACAATCAGGACATTGCTGTTCTCCAAAAAAATATGAGCAAGGAAATTGGATGTAATGCAAGAAAATATAGGTTATTTAAAAAGCTACTGCTCTTCTTTTTACATTTTGTTATTAGTTTGGGATAGCTTTTTCTGAACTGTAAACTCATCTAACAAGTATAGCGATGGCTCAACGGTTTTATGTTTTTCACAAGAAGCAAGCTTTGCAGAACAAATTTGAATTTATGCATGGAAGAGTCACAATGACTTGTTTAGCAGTGCTGCAGCAGCATTATGCTACTGCCCCATGTAGAATCTTCACTTTACATTGTGTTATTACTGCTTATATGTACGTTAAAACATATTATGAAAACTCTGAAATACCTACAGTTGATCTGGTTTTCCTCATTTATCAGATAGATAAAAATATTTTTATTGGTTAGAGCTGTCTGATGTATGCTGACACACCATTTGACATTAAGCCCATTTGCTGCACAGCTTGCACATTGAAGCACATCAAAAGGCTCCTCGGCTTAGCCTTGAGTGAAATGGGCAGATTTAAATACTTGACTATTGAGAAAATTCCCATGCTTTTGTTCCACTTTACAAAACATGTCCAGATTTCCATTTGACAACAGGAGCAAAGGTTTGCTGCATGAATACTTCCTTCTTTGCTTTTTGTCATTGCGTTCAATTCACGATTGGTATCTTCCAATTATCATGTGTATATTTTACTTATCGGACAGGTACCAGTCACAATTTTTCACAATTATTTTTCTGTAAGATTAAATGGGCCTCATGCAACAACATTTTTGTATTCTTTTTGTAAATTTCTCATCTATTTTCTCTTGTCATGGGCTCCTATGGATGCACCACATCAGATTCTTAAATTCAGTAAATGATCCTAGTTTATCTGATGCAGTCCACTTGTGTGTTAGTGAGGACCCCGACAACGCCATACAAGAGTGCGACTCCCCACATTTGTCAGAAGGTGTTCATTCACAAAAATAAGGCATAAAAAATTAAGATGAAAACCTTAGAGGTTTGGAGAATTAAAATGATGATAAAAATAAACATCAGTCAATTTAAACTACAAGTGGAGGCGAGAGGAGCAACATATGATGTAAATTCTTAATATAATTTCGCCATCAACCAACACACCAGCCGAATCTCCTTTTGATATACACTAACACCTTTAACGTACATCTCTAGACCACGTCTGTTAACCCTTCATCACAGTCTCTATCTCTCTCATACAAAGCAAAATAAAAATGTAATTTATGATTGCAGAGTTGAACATTATGTAATGATACAGGCTAATAAAATGGACAATAGCTTCTTAGTAAAACAAATGCAGTCATTAGTGAAAAACTAGGTTCGGATAGCTGCTGACTGATTGTGTGAGACTCCTGCGTTAAGTCTGGAGCAAATTTCAAATTTGTTCGTACCTTAGAGTTTATTAGAAAACGGAGAAAAATGGTGAATGTGACGTTTTATCCTAAATCACTTGAGCAATTTAAGAGCAATCTTTCTCCCTAGGAATGCTTCTCGCATGAGACCCACTGATTCTAGTATCTAGTTTGTCATTGGGACAGGTCCGTCAATCCTGAGCCATCCACTAAAATGGCCTTGATTGGTTATGACTGGAAGTATACAAACTTTGTTTAACTAGTGGTTTGAAGTTTTTGATGTGAGGTTCTTTGAAATTATCTACAGCAAATGTACAAACTGATGGGACATACAGTAAACTTCACCTTGTGGAAGAAAGGACATATTTTGGTTGATTTAATAGATATAAAACTACTAAAAGGAAAGAGTCACAACCGGATGCATCAATGTTTTAGCTTTTTTTTATTGTTTAGGCTTTCAAAGACAATTTTACTGAGTTTGTTGGAACTATAAAAAAGTACAATGTGTCATGATTTTATCTAAGGCTCGGACCCACATGCAGTGAAGCCAAACAGAGAGACACAGAGTAAAAGTTCAACGGGTTTTATTGAAATTATTTGAGCTCGGTGCAGAGTTTCTCCGAACTCTGTTCAGCTGGAACTGGAAGACGAGGGGAAGACAGACTGTTAGATTCAGGCTCAGTGGGAAATATGATTCATTGATCTTGAAGGGGAAGATTTATTGCGACTCACGTTTCCAGAGAAGTGGAGACTCTTTGCCTCCAGTCTGTGTGTTGGTCTTCCAGAGTTTGTCTGATTCGGTGGAGGGCGGAACAGGGTTTACCCAGAACTCGGATGGTAAAGAATGATGCAGACACTGGTTGCCACTCCGATTTCCTGTGGTACTTGAACGGGTCGTGGTGAAGATGACTTCCTTACTCAGTAATTAAAATCTCAACGATCTCAAAGGTGGCTGGATCCAAAGCTCCTGTTTGGAATCCGTAGCTCAGTTTAAGGCTCAGTTGATCACTCCTGGGAGAGGCGGTCCGAAAAGGTCCAGTTTGCAGGAAGACTTTGTGCCGAACGGTAAAGGCAAACAAAGTTGAATCTCAGGGAGACGAGCATTCAGTCAAACTCAATGAGATCTCAGCTTGGCTAGAGTACAAAAAACTCGCAATACAAAAACTCAGATTAGACTCAGAATAAACAAGGCTTGGCTAGAGTACCCCAAACTGGCAAACTCTCTGGCGTCGAGGTAGTGGCAACCACCATGAGGTAACCGTCCGCAGGTGTGTGAGGAGGCGGACCGGAACCTGGTGGTGGAAGGGAGAACAACACAAAGACAAGACAAACACAAAAACTGGAGTCCTGACACACTGACTCATAAGTCAATAAATATAATACCACTAAAAAGCCAAAATAAGTCTCCAAAGTAATTAAAGTATCATTTTGCTACCTCTGGTAGGAACTAACTGATACAATCATAGAGAAACAATGCAGTTTAACTTTTGTTTGGGGGAAATGTTTGCTCACTTAGAAAAGTGAAAATCTGAAAAAGTTAGATTACATTAGAGAGCATGGTTGGTGCAAATGACCTCTTACCAATAACGAAGCACAAAGCAGGAAGTCTCAATGTAGCAGGATTCTGAGGCCCAGCTTACCATCATGAAGTTTAATCAAAATACTTTTTCTGAGGCAGAGTGGGGCCAAGCAACATTGCAGTAACTCCGATAATATTAATATATCAATCACAGACTAAAAGTAAATCAATATAAAACCGAGGCTAATTTTGCGGTCACATCCAAATGCAGATTTTCCTTGTCGTCCACTTGCTTTTGATTGCTCGATCTTTCACCTTTCTCTTGTAGGCAAGGCAAGGCAAGGCAATTTGTGCAGACAACGGGGTGAAAATCTGCACAGCCCACTTCACGTATTCACGTCATTTAAAAGCAGGGGTATAATTAGTCCCTGTTATGTGTTCAACTCAATATGGCAGACCTTGAATTAATCAGGAGTCACACTGCTGCTTAATGCAGAAAGTCGAACAAAAATCTCTCCTCCTTCACCAGGTCATCCAGAGACACTTGCAGTACCAGTGGCTCCAGGAGCTGGGACTGGATGACGGTCGCTTCGAGCTGTACTTCTGTCCGTCCGGGACTTGGTATCAGGACCTGCTGTCCCTCATTGAGGGATGAATCACATTACAGTAAGTTTTTGAAAAAAATATCCAAAGTCACAACCACATCCGTTCTCTGATTGGTTTTGTGATGCATATTGATAAAAAATTCAGATTAACTCCCCTCTCATTTAAAGCCACAGGATTTGTATTACCCAGGGATCCTGGGGAATTCATCAGCTTGTTGTCCCCATTACATCTGAAAGACCTTGAAACATTCAGCCTGCAGTACACCTTCAGTCCAGCAGTTAGCACTTATCCCTTTACTGCCACTGCTGTCTGTGACCGTAACAGATTTTATTACCTTTAAAAAACCTTAGTGCTTTTGTTCCAAGTTAAAAACAATCTTACATGACCTGCATTAGAGCTACTCAGTTCAATAATTCCCTACAATATTAAATTAAAGGATTACCGTTGGGATTTAACATTTAAATAATGATTTAAGATTTGTTAATGAACCATCTGGCAAGAGTTGTTGCTTTATAACTGTATGATGTATTTACAATAACTACAAAAAAACGATTGCACTTATTTTTATTTATTATAATCAGTTAAATTTTGGACACTTACAGGACAAAGAGGAAATGTTTTCAGTTTGCTTCACAGGGATTTGAGACCATGGCTTTAAAATAATGTGCTAATATTTATATCAAGTTGAAGTACTAAACAGTGAAGTTGACAATTACAGGACCACATGTACGATATCTCAGAAAGCTGGGATGTTGCATCCAAACTGTTTTTTTTTCTCATAAAACCGTTAAATTATTTTAATATAAATATGAATAAAGGCATTATACTGAGTTACATTTACAAAAAAAAAACAGCCTAATGAGATTTATTTAATAAAAAGTAAAAGCGCATCTTTGGATGATTATTACTCCATTAAAGTAGTTTTCTTAATGAAGCGAAACAGTTTATCATGTTTACCCATATTAACATATTTTAACTCTGCTGGAAAGGTATGAGATTTTCTACTGTGGTACCAGCAGCTTTTACTCATATCCTCAGGCTTTATGTTCCATTTCACCCGCTAGACACAACACAGCAGGCTGCAGGAAATCCCAGGGAGTCTGACCAGGGGTGAGACTCCCCTGGGAAAGTGAAAGTACCTGGGTAAATGTGTTTGTAGATGCAACCCTGGGAAGCCATTGGAATAGAAAACAGGCTAATGTTAAACTTGAGTGAAATTTTGCTTCACTTTATCTACAGGTCCACCGTGCTAACTGCGGCCTTCTGTCTATTTACCAGTTTGTGCCATTCCGTTACTTGAAATGCATCATTTACATCACCTATAGTTAACTCGCTCCTTTACATAGGGATAACATGTAAATCCCGTAGTCAAATCATATTGTTAGTGTTCCATGTGATCTTTATACTTAAAAGCAGCGGTAGGATGGCTTGAAACGTTTCGTTTTACCGTTTGTCAATTTCTGTGTAATCAAATTATTTTCCTTCCTAGGACCAATTTAGAGATGTGATCTAGATCTGATTTAGATTCAAATGAGCAACTGTGGAATCTATGCCTTTTGTTTTATTAAGGAGTTTGTGAGAAAATCTCTTTTTTTTTAACTTTATATTTATGATATTTCCTATTTGCACTGATTCTCTCTCTGCTTTACTGATTATTGTTATGGCTTCCATCAGCCAAGGATATCCTCACTACGTGGAACTGAAACAAAAAATGTCCCTTTTAATTATTTTATTAAAGTCACACTCTGTCAACTGGTAGTTTAATCAAATTTGCATTAATGGTTAGAGTCGTGGGAAGTCTGCTTTTGGTTAGCAATAGTAAAAGTAGTTGTGTAATTTTATCCGCATGAAAAAACGTATTTGAATGTATTTCCTACGCTTCAGTCAACTCTCAGATGAGAGAACCTTCTCTTTTCTCTCTGCGGTGGTTGTTTTAGCACGTAGTGTTCCTGTTTTTTCATTGCTCTACTTACTACTTCAGAGGATTCTCCATCCTGTTTCATGTCCCACAACATTAACATAATAGTTAACCATCACAGTGCACAGATAGGTTAGAATATACAAACATAAACAGTCTTGGACGTATAGCCTTTCTGCTGGCAGTTCTTCTGAGTGTGAATTCAAACCATGATTGATTGTTTGGCTCCAATTGCCCAAGGGTGATGAATTTGCGCAATTACACACAAGAAGGCCCTTCAAGTCGATAAATGTACAGACCCAAAGTGTTTCTATACTGTTTAATTACTTGCGGGCTGAGTAGACTGTAATCACTTTGTGTATACAATCTGATCAGAGAGCAGACGGAGTGAAAGAGTGTGAGGTGGAGGAGAGAGTGAGAGCAACAGGCTAAGAAATAAGGACATGTATAGAAAAAGTTACAGAAATAACAAATTATATATTTAGGTATGCGGTCTTTCGTCCTGATGTTTTTTTATTTATTTTTTTTGTCATGCTGTGGTGCAAAATGTTAATCTTAAGATGAAAGTAAAGTTGACACTGTCATTAAAAAAAAATTATGTTTTTCTAATGAAACCCTATGTAATTTTCAAGACTTGAAATATTTTAAGTTAAAAGAAACCTTAGTCCCCAAGCTGTAATCCAAACATGGTGTCACTAGTTACAGCATATATTTTAGAATAACTAGTAAATCTTTTGGCTGCATAGTGGCGCAGTGAAGTCCTGAGAAGTCCGGGGTCCAGCCCAGGGTCTTTCTGCATCAAGTTTGTATTTTCTCCCTAAGCATGCGTGGGTTCTGTCCGGGTACTCTGGCTTCCTCCCACAGTCCAAAAACATGACTGTAAGGTTAATTGTCTTCTCTAAATTCTCCTTAGGTGTATGTGTGAAGGTTTTTTTGCCCTGTTCGTTTCGGGTGGACCCTGCCTCTCGCCCGTAGACAGCTGGAGATAGGCACCAACACCCAACGCGACCCCACTTGGGATAAGCGTGATAGAAAATAGATGGATGGATAGTAAATCTTTGTTTTCTTGGCCTATTGTGTCTATGACCATTATAGCAGGCTAGCATTATTTAGCAGTAGCTTGCTCTCTCACATCCTCAAGTTTGTACCCCTGAATTTTAAACCACTCCACTGCTTTTCTCTCGCCCCTGTACCAATCTAATCTGAGCCTAACAACACTGAGCAGCGGTCTACACATGTCGCTACAAATCGCAGAGTGTTACTTTTTCAGACTGTGGGTCTGCCTTGCTTTACACGGAGATGGTAGTTAGTCATAATGGGAAGTGAACCAAACCCTGAAGAATAGAGCCAAAGATGAGTCGAAAAGAAGAGTTTTAATAAAATGGGGGCATTAGATCAGAGTTGTCTGCTGCTGCACACAGGCACCACCAGGCTCTCTGACCAACATCAGTAGGCAATGTGGGTAAATTGTCTTGCCTAAAGACAGAAAGACAGTGTAAGCTTGAGCCAGGGCAGGATGTACAACCCTTCGATTGCAGGGCAAACACCAAACAACCAACACCACTGTCTCTCATTATCTGATCATGAAAATAGGGTATGGAAAGCACACTGCGACTTCAGATGGAGCGCTCTTGGTGCAAGAGGTACAACATGAAGGATTGTAAGAAGCAACCAGTTTAGGTTGTAGTCCCTTTTTGCTCCATAACACATTAAAATCCATCAGTTCTCTTCATGACCCTGAATAGGACTAAGCAGGAATATTTGATTGAAAGATTAAATTCTATTAAAAAATACTTTATTGACCCCAAAGAGAAATCAAATGTTGTAGTAACAAAGTTTTCTTTTTCAACAGATTTTTGTAAATGTTGATAGGTATAGGCAGGAAGGGTGTTCTGTAGCGGTCTGTCTTATACTAGACCTGGAGAGGCCTTAGACCAAAGTTATTATGTTATTGTCTTCCAGTAACTAGGAAGTTACATGTAAATCCATCTGAAGTGGATGGATTTAAGTGTAACTTTCACAACAATTTATTACGCGTTGTTTATAAAGTAACAAACAAAAACTTTGACTCCTTAACGACTTCCCAATACAAAGGAATTGAGCCTGGAACTCAGCTTGACTCCTGACATTTTGAATTGAGAAAGCTTTCTGGATGGGAAGCGAAAAAGTCTTCAAAATTGAAAAACAGAGTCCATTGGTTTTTTGTTTTTTTTTTACTTTTCTTTTGGAATTGTTACATTGATGCTGATTTCTGCAAAGTTTCTGTTTTGGTCAGTTAAATAACATGCTGTCATTAATTTTTTTGCACATCTTTAGTGCTGCTGCTGTTTTCTCATATCATTACTGTAAAAATGTCCACAGCTGTTATTGATTTTTTTATTCTCCAGTTACAGAGCATTTTATTATAAAACACTGTACAGTGCAATACTCTGTTTTATTTTCCTGTCTGTTATTTTTATACACTTTTCTAAGGTTCACATTGTGTTACCACTTCAACTATAATCTTTAGTGCTGTAAACACCACAATTTCCCTAAACACCTTCTAGGACTCTGTTGTGGCATCAGCCATCTTCTATGCAGCTGACTGTTGGAACAGTATCTTATCTGTAGCTGAGAGAAATTGGCTGGATAAGCTGATCCGGAAGGTCAGCTCTGTGATTGGATGCCCTCTGGACTGTATTCTGGTGCATGAGGTGGAAAACACAAGGATCCTAACTAAATTAACATCTCTGCTGGATAATGTCTCCCACCCCATGCATGAAGCTGTTGCAGAACTGGAGAGCTCCTTCAGTGACAGAGTGCTGCACCCTAAATGCACCATGGAACGTTATCACAGATCCTTCCTCCCAGCAGCTGGAAGATTTTACAACCATCACTGTTTCCAAATACCTAAATAAGTTGTTACACTCATGCTGATTTTACACAGTTTCCACCATAGTCAGTTAAATAACATGCTGCTGTAAATTTGCTCATCTCAGATGTTGCTGCTATTTTTAAATATCCATTACTGTAAAAATGTCCATAGCTGTGTATTGGTCATTTATTCTCTAGATGCAAAAGTTTCTATACTGTTAAAACACTTTACAGTACACTATATGACAAAGTGGTTCAGTTTGTGTTCACCACTTGTCCCTTTTTCTTTTTTCTGATGTGTAAATTTAAACATTAGTTTGAGACTTTGCTTCACTTACTATCCCGGGTTTGTTTGTGTTAGCATTATGTTGCAGTTCCCATCTATTTATGTTTTGGTTAAAGCTATTAGTTCTGGATTATTGGTTGAAATTGTTTATTTTATTTCAAAGTATATTCATGGTATTTGTTTTCCTTTTTACTTACTATTGTTTGTCCAAGTATTTCCTGCTAAATTGTCCAGATGATGTAATCAATTACCTTGCTGGGTTCTACCATTTAGAGGGTTTCCTTTGGAGTAATGCT
>NW_015150602.1:162794-177839 GCF_000732505.1 Cyprinodon variegatus
GGGAAATTACTTTTGTTACACGCTCCAGTTACAGTTTTACATGATATATACACCAACTATACAATATAATAAAGATAAAAAATAAGAATAAAAAGAGATAAAATATATACACATATAGCTCTTCTGTATATATATCTGTATATATCTGTAAATTAGATTAATAACTTTATTCTTGTTTCTCTGTTTAGACTTTTTTTTTCTACCTGTTTAATTTTGGCTTGGTCCACTGAAGTGGAGGTGTGTTGCCACTTGGTTATATAAGCACTGAGCTCTTGGAAGCTCAGGAAGGTTTAAAATCAGATATTATTAACTTATGTATTCCTTTAAGCAAAAGTGAGGGTAAATCTATAATTCAAAATAAAATATGTAAGATTTGGCAGAAACAATGGGATAATCATGACACTGGTAGAGATCTATATAAAATTCAAAAGACTGTGGGGGGTAAGAGTTGTACAAAAGGAAGGCGGAAAGAAGAGGTAATAATATCTCGACTTAGAATTGGTAATACTGGACTTAATTGTTCTCTTTTCAGAATAGGGAAACATTAAACAGGGACTTGTAATCACTGTAATCAGATAGAAATGGTGGAACATGTATTAATGGAATGTGATACTGTAAGTATTCACAGGAACGTCAGCATTTAAAGTTAACATTAAATAGAGAAAAAATTGGATTTTCAATATAAACCTTCTAGGAAATGCATCTAATTCTGCTAGAAATCAGTTAATTAGATTTTTAGAAAACACTGGATTATTTAATCGTATTTAAATAAACAATATAAGTGTGTATATGCATGTGAATATTCACACATATTAATTTATATGTAAGTTTGTATAGATATTGATTCATAGATAATATGCAGTTTCGTTCATACAATTGAGGTATGAATTAATAACTTCCCTCTGACATCATTGATAACCACACTCAAGTCTGGTAGGTGGCGGTAAATGCTCCTTGAGTTGGTTGCCGAAGAAGAAGAAGTAGAAGAAGAAGAAGCTCAGGAAGGGCTGTCAGTGTGAAAATGCTGAATAAAAGACAACAGAGAAATCTGGAACCTGTGGCTGAAGCTGTTTTTTTTTTTTTTTGTTCACCTTACTGATCCTCGACCAAACTACTAAACACACTATTTTATTGTTTATCTTTTAACTCTTCACTAGTATATTATTTTTATACATTTTTCCATGGTCCACAATTTTGTGACAGTTTTTTATATAATCTTTTTGTTGCTGTAAACACCAGAATTTCTCCATTGTGGGACAATAAAGGCATTTTCTTTTCTATTCTATTCTATTCTATTCTATTCTATTCTATATTTTAAATACATAAATCCCTTTATTGTCCTACAATGGTGAAATTCACTCTCTGCATTCAACCCCTTGGGGAGCAGTGGGCTGCCTTTGTGTTGCGCCCAGGGAGCAGTGTGGGGTTAGGGGTTTCTCTCAGGAACCCAGAGTGGAGGCTGTGGTCATCAAACAGGTTTTTGCAACCTGCACAGAGCACAAGAGCACTGCTCTAAGCACTAGGCCAACACTCCCCCTACACTCCTCCCCTGAAGAGTCCAAGATTTGGTTTGTCTGCAATTCTAGAGGTTAGACTACAAGTTTAACTTAATTTCCAATTTGGTTCCAAATTAAAGTTAGGATTATTGAATACAGGGGATTATTTATCAAGTTAGAATCTTATCTATATACATTGAATTCATTTAAAACAAAAACATTCTATCTACAATCCTTACCTTGTACATAATCACAAACTCAATATCCAGTAAAGATATGGAAAGCCTGATTAGTCACTCATTACTTGACCCTATACCAAGAAATATACAGTAGGAGTAAATGGGCCTGACTAATTTCCCTCTCTATCATCTGCATCAGTTACATGTGGCTGCAGTTATGGGAATCACTTCTGACGCTTGATCAGTTTTACCACAACAGCAGGACCAGAAGTAACGCGAATGAATTTGCGGATGCCAAGCCACTTCACGGGAATGATATGCATCTGAGCCTCCTGTGAATCAGCCCACACACAAGCACATGTAAAGACTAATAGAAGAAACAAGCTTCATTCTCAGTTTCTGTGACATGAAGTAGCTACAAGGGAAGGGAAAGACACTGACATGAAACCTAAAATAAAAAAACCTGGAGTCAATAGGGGCAAAGAAAAGTTGATGTATATAAATACATTATATAAAATGGTTTAAAATCGAACGCCTCAAGCAGTGTCATTATTTTCATGCTTTTATCTGATGTCTAAAGATATACTCACTGTACCATTCTGAAAACTCCCATATGCTAATAGTAAACCAATGTCTTGGCACAAAGATTTGTGGCCAGGCTTGTTACTTTCTGCAGATGTTGTGCAACATAAACACCTTAAGAGCCATGAGCAGCTCCATATGTGCTTTCTACAGCTTGGGACTTGTCACAGATGGTAACAGAGGGATGGAGCAGTTCAATAAAACCACTACTGTCTATGTACTGGCTGACTTTGGGTTGCGGTTTTACAGTCCATGGGAAATATTTTGGTTCTCTTTAGTTTTCAGTTTTAAGTATTGTACAGTTTAACTTTTTTTTTTCTAACATAAAATTAAACTCTCACCTACTTTGGATTTGTATGTTGAGTACAGTTAAAGTTTTTATTTTCTCATGTCCCAAATATGTATTATTTGAGTTTATTTAGTTTGCATGTTGTACATTTGATATATTCCTCTTCAGAACTAATCAGACAGAAGTCATTAGGCAACTAAAAAATCTTAATATTACAAATTTGTAAATTGCCAGAGCGGAGTCATTTCTTGCAATGGCTAGTCTGCTTTTTATCTGAGAGAATCTTGTCTCTGACCAAACTTCCTATCCCAAAGTTTCCTTTGATAGATCACAAATAATAATGTGTTATTAACTTAGCCAGGATGAATAAGAGGACCCATTACATAAAAGGTCATTGAAATGTGTCTGAGAATTTAGTGACGTACGCTGCACTAAATTTCACCTTATCAGATGACGTCTTGGCCTAGGTTTCCATAGATCCAGAACACTGTTTTTCTGTGGTAAACATTAGATAAAGATAATCTGACAGCTTCCTGTGAGTCAAAGATTTATGTGTATTATGCATTCATGCTGAGAAGGTCTTAATAACCTTTGAAGAGATCTTGGAGAACGATTAAAGGCCAAAATGTTTATATTATAGAACTGCAGGCACAAAGTTTTAGAATGGATGAAATGTAAGTCCATTTTTGGCTTCAAGGGTTTGAAACATTATGAATTCGGTGTTGAAGTCCTTTTAAAAACATATGTACTGTTTTATGTCTGCTTCACTCCCACTGAAGCAGACATTAAGATCAATATATATATAGGCATATTTGACATAATAGTTCAATAGCATAACAGAAGTTTCACCTCTGAAAATTTGTTTTAATGATAAAAAAGGACTTTTTTTTTACTCATAGACAATGCTTGACTTTTTGCCACAAAGCAAGGCACAAGCAGTTTGGATAACCTTGTACACTGATATATATATATATATATATCACTGATATATATATATATATATATANTATATATATATATATATATATATATTCATTTAAAATCCCAATTTTTGTGATCATTCAAAATATTTTCATGACAACAAACAACCAAAAAAAAAAAAAAATCAACTTATGCTTTATAAAGAACTGGCTATGCTGTGGACAAAACATTCAATAAATAAATAATATAATTTCTCTTAAAAATATGAGAATTATTGCATTTCAAAAAGCCCCTCTAAATAAAGGAGTGACTGTAATGGCTGCGACACCCTGCTATTTCAGTTTCATCTGATCTACTCTGCATTGTGCCCAGACAGCTGTCTATGTAGGCTAGACTAGAGCACAGAATTGTAAACAGTTAATGTTATAGCAAAGATATGTTTTTCAATAGAAAAACTAAATATCTGTGGTTGTTTGTCTTAAATTAAATAGCCAAAAAGTAGAGAGCAAATGCTAGCTTTTGCCAAGCTCTTTATCTAACTGATCTCCTTAAAAACAGCAGCAAAATTAGGGGTACTTATGGAAAATGTTTAGACAAAATCACCCCTAGAAAATCTATAAATGTGTTGGGTGCTTTGAAAAGATCATAGGAGTTTTCAAAACTTAGCTAAACCTGTCATGCAACAGCTAATGTTGGCTGCCTGGATGAAAATCACTGTTTCACTGTATCACGGCATTATGATTGCATCTTTTATTTCTGAAATGTCTGAAATGAATAATTTAAAAGATGCTGAATTTTGTGCTGATATTCAGCATAATCACTACAGGTATAGTTAATTTTTAGGGTCCAATATTAATATATTTATTACCCATCCCGTTAGGGTAGTAAATGTGTTAATTAATCAGATAATAATCTGATTAAATGAACTCTCTGCATTTAACCCATCCCCTTGGGGAGCAGTGGGCTGCCATTGTGTGGTGCCCGGGGAGCAGTGTGGGGTTAAGAGTCTTTGCTCAGGAACCCAGAGTGTCTGTGGGAGTGGGACTCAAACTCAGAACCCCAGGATTCCAAGCTCTATGCACTAACCACTAGGGTGCCACTCCCCCTTAAATAAAGATTATGGTTTCAAACCCGGGTCAGCCGTGTCAAGGACTAAGGCCTTACATGGGAAGTGCGTGCTAACCAGTGCGCCACCAAAGCTGTGTGTAAGTGTATCAAGCTCAAATCACAGTCAAACAGATAACTCTGCACATATATGGAAAAATATCCATTCAAAATATAAGACTTTATAAACTCCCCAAAAAAAACTCCCCAAAAAACCTGAAAACCTAGTGGTTACGGCATTGCGCTTGGAATTCTGAGGTTCTGATTTCACACCCCACTCCCATGGACTGCCACTTAACCCCCACACTGCTCCCCAGGTGCTGCACAGTGGCAGCCCACTGCTCCCCAAAGGGATGGGTTAAATGCAGAGAGTTCATTTCAGTGCTCTCTACTTGTGACAGTGTGATAACAATAAAAAAAAAAAAAACAATGAAAAAAAAAAAAACCTGGAACATCATGGCAAATTTACAGGGAGAGTGGCATACAGAAGTTTTGGGCTCCTTTTGCGCATATACAAGCTTGATGAATGAGACCCCAGATCTGTATTTTGCCCACAAGTGCTTCCCAGCATGATAACCACTCCCCATGCTAATGTGTTTAATACTGATGAAATCTGCAAAATGTCTTTAAATTACTCACATTGGTATTAATGACACAACTTCCCTGGTAGACTATTTCTTAAAAGAAAGACCCTAATAGTTCTATGTTTTTTAATTATGTGTTAAAAGTTTAAGTTTTTAATACTTCTGTTTTTTTTAACCTTTTTTATCTTGCCTAAACAGAGTTGGTGTTTGTGCAAAAAAAACATTCATTTACAACAGTAATCCTAAATCCTACTAAATAAAACTAACCGAAATACAGTGTAGTACAAAACAGCCCATGAGGACAAGAGAATTACAAAAAAGTATGAATATCTCTCGTTCAACACTGAGCTCACTCCCTTGAAAATTAAAAACATGTACTCTAGATTTAATTTGTTCCAAGTGCTCATCGAGGTCAAAATCTTCTAATAGTACAAGTGTTTGTGGTCTCCTTGAATTCAGATCATTGCTGCTTGCAGCATTATTTCACTTTGAGGACTCTACAGAAAGACGGTTTTCTGTCCAGCTACACATTTATGCACTTGTCAAACAGCAACTTGATAAAGATTGACATACTGCACAATACTTATCCTCTGGGCTCAACTGTGGATGATGTCACATGCCAGGTGTTTCTTGTTTAAAAGATGATGGGAAACACCTGTACCTTAACAATGGATACGATTTGGTCAGTAGTCAGTGTGTCTGCCCTCTGGGATGCTGTTCAATTACCGTTCAAAAAAAAAGTTTTTATGGATTTTATTCTCTATGCTTTAGTAAAGGGAAGCAAAAACTCATCAGTGATCTTTTGCACTTCACTTTTCTCTGATTTATTACAAACAAAATAATGAATTATCTGTCAATTCTAAAGCTATGAGGTTTTAGATTGGCTTTTTAACACAATAGCCTTCTGTTGCAGTGTAACGCTGAAGCTATGCTCTGTTTCTTAAAGAGCAAGAAACAGGAAGGGAGGAGGAACAAGATATTTTCCAGGCATGTTCTGTTTACTTGCACATATCTTGCTTCTTGAGGAGCACATGGTCCCCGGCAGCTCTGGAAATCTAACTTCTTTAGCTCAGTCTGTCATTAAGCTCCATGACTCACACAGATACATAATTGGAATAGGTATCTAGTGTGAGAGTTCATTTCATGCAACCTTTTTCATGCACACATTCAGAATCACACATGAGTTTGATGAAAGGACTCAGTGTATACTGCTCATAAATCAGTCTGAGGCGGTGTGAAGGTTGTGGTCTAGGAAAGGGCCATAATTACACCAACAGGAAATGTTATATCATTTAAAAGTTTTTAAGAAACTGTACCATGATTACTGTTTCATTAAAAGCTTCAGGTGACATTTAATAACACAAGATTCGTATTGTTTTAGTTCCAGACCATAGTTAGCTTGTCATCATCCTTCGTTTCAAACTTAAAACATAAGATGTTTGCAACCACAAAGATAGAATCAGCAAATGACATGGAGGTGATTCAAAGCATTTAGGTGACTAGACATGGTGAGCATACTGAGGTTCCAAAAGGGCATCAGAATGGGTATGAAAGGAGGTTTAAGTAACTTTGAACTTGACATGACCGTTGGTGAGTGGTCTAACAAATTAGTTGGTAAAAAAAAAAAAAATTGAAAATTTGAAAAAGTGGATTATTCCATTAAAGGTTGGCTGGTATCCTCAGTCCCCAGAGGTCAGTTTCCCAAAGAAGGTTTAATGAAAACTCCAAGTTTAACCATAAAATCAGTTCTCTTTTAGTTTCACAAAGAGAGTTTACTCAAGCTCTGCATCTGTAACCACGGTAACATTCTCCTGGAGGTTTTCCTCAATAAACTCAGTGTCCTCTGTCTCCATCCTCCTCAAAGCCAACCATGCTGTTTCATTTCCTTTTTCTTGTTGTTTCCTGTTTAAAAAAACAAACATGTCATGTTCTTTAGACGAAGATCCAATCGATAAAGGAGAGGCCTTAATTCACAGATTATTAGAATACAATATAGAATAGAATTCAACTTTATTTTTCTTACAATGTCACAAGTACAGAGCAACAAAATTAATTCTCTGTATTTAACCCATCCCCTTAGGGACCAGTGGGCTGCCATTGTGCGGCATCCGGGGAGCAGTGTGGGTTTAAGAATCTTGCTGAGTGGCAGTCCGTGGGAATGGGGCTTAAACTCAGAACCTCTGGGATCCAAGCGCAATGCTCTAACTACCAGACCATATTAAATATTTGTCAGCAGAGGACCCTCAGACCATGTAGAAATGTCCTTTCATGTTTTTTGTTTTTACTTATTTTGTGTGTCAGATTTACTTTCATGTGTTACAATGGACTCGGACATGGAAAGGTAGGTGAGAAAGAAAGAGGGTGTAAGAATGCAGGAGAGAGAGAAAGACAGGGAGACCAAAATAGTGCATGAAAAGAGAGAAAATAAAACAAAACAGCAAAAACAAAGATAACAGAAGATGTACAGTAACTCCTAGAAGTTTGATTCTACACCTGTATGAGAGAAGAAGGAAAGAAAGCAGACAACATAACAACAAAACGTAGACAACAGACAACCAACGTAAACATCAAGAAAAAGCTTCAAGAGCAGCGGGTATCCCATAGATGTGTGTGGAAGGCAGAACCTATGATGATTATACAATATTATTCTGGATGGTATATAACTGTAGCTGCATCTTGTTTAGTAATTGTGTCTACTTGTGAACACCTAGAGCCAAACTCGCATGTTATGTATGCATGGGTATGCTGGTCTATAAATTTACAAAGCTTCTTCAGAAGGAAATTTTGCTTAATAGCAGGTGTGGGCGGCCTCAGACTTGCCCTACAGGGCCCAGGATAGATAAAGAGGTGATCCAGGCCTCAGAATCACCCCAGATAGCCACACCCACCAGAGAAGGGCAGATGAGAGTCCCAGAGGGGCCTGAGAGGCTATGGTGTTGAGGTCCCAAGGGGCAGTGGTAGTGAGCCTATGGGCTCCGCTGGCGGCCGGTCAGGGCAAAAGGGGGACCTGGAGGAGAGCCCAGATCCTTCGCATCTCTCTCTCATTTGCAGTTGTAGCACTGTTGCTCTTCCTCTTCCGGTCATATTCAGAATTCAAACTTCTGAAAGTATTTTAAATATAAAATTATTACATACACTGTGATGTCACTGCCGGAAGATGTCAGGAGTGAGGTGTTACTATACTTGTTGCAAAAATGGCCGTTCCCTGACTCAGTGACCGTGACAAAAAGTAAATATTTTAATTTTTTTACTGATTAACGCTAAATGAATTGAGTCCCCGCAAACGTATTAGTTTAAGGTAGAAATAATGATCCATTGATTATTCCTGACAGGACTTTTCCTTTAAACACATTTTCTTATGTTTTTATCAATTCTACATTAACGCTTCTAGTTTCAGAACCTGACACGATGAGTCACCATGACAACAGACGACTTCCTCTCTTCTGTTGTCATGGTGACTCATTGAGTTGGGTTTCTGGTGAGGATGTTTTATCTAGCTGTTACACACGCGCTTGACTCTGAGTGAACGTACTTGGAGTTGATTAAACTAACTCACACCAGCAGTTGTGAAACCGAAAACTCAGGGTTTGCAACCTCGGGCTAGATTAATTCAGAGTCTCAAATTTGTCTCTGACTTTATTGAAACTGCTTTGAAAGCAGACCTCAGATCTGAATCCAGTATGGCTCATTCAGGTTGTGCTGAAACAGGAGTTTTGCTCTCTGGATGTAAACATTCCATCCATTTTCTGTATGATGCTGTCATGTCATTAGGAATCCTGATCTATGTGTTTTAGTTTTAGATTCTTGTTTGTTTCTGTACTTGTCACCGTCTTTAAGGTTCATGCTTAAATCCCCCTCCAGCTGCTCAGCGTTCCTTAGAATAGTCTCACCTGACTCCCATGTCACTAATCACACCATATACTGTATTTGTTTCTTGCTGGATTTTTTTGTTGCCGTTTTGCTTCAAACTTTATCATTGCTGACACAATTCTGCTGCATGTATATTTGGATCTGCTGGTGAAAATTCCCAGTCATCCAGGTCATAGTCATTCCAACAAGTTCCATTTTGAATTGACAAAGCTTCCTCGATGGGAAGCGAAACCTCTTCAAACTTGGAAACAAAGTCAAGTGGATAGTTTTTTTTTTATATATATATTTGTATCCTAGACAACATCACATGATGGCAACATGACACACACTTTCTAAAAGTTCTACCTCTTGTCAGTGCTCTAGATGTTTTCCAAAAAAGTGTAAGTGATCATCTGGATGTTTATAGAGAACTATAAAAAAAGAGATGATTTTGCTCTTTTTCTCATTTGATCAAAACATAAACATAAAAAGGTATCGTAGATGAGTTATTGGTGAACTCTTGGAATAAGTGGGACTCTCAATGGAAGGTTTACTGCTCTAAAATGTTGCTCATTAGGAGTTTACTGAAGGGAATTCCAAAAGGCTGACAGATTCATGGAGATCCATTGAGCTCCATGGTATAGCCTGTGAATCTGAAGAAAGAAATGTAGGTAAACACACTTAATTCTTGATGTAAATGAGGAAACTGATCATTTTTTACATTGAGATAAGTAAGTTTAGGGAATTTTTTTCACAAAAATAGAAACTTATTTGAAAACTGCTTTATGTGTTGAATTTGTTTGTTAATACGATGTGGTTGTTGGTCTGAAACATTTCTGAATATCAATTGGTTTACAAGGTGCAAGTGCTTCTCAACGATTGCAGCAATGACCTAAGGATAGGGCTACTTACTATCATCCTTTATTATACAGGTACTTACTCTGCTTTGACAAGCGTTTACTCATTTTTCAAAGCTGTGAGCGTTAAGTGGCTCCAGCCGCAAGCTGTCCGGCCTAATTTCAACCAACATAGCAAATAATTATCACACTTAGGGGAGCAAATAATAAGTTGATGTAATAGAAACTAAATTTTACACCCTTCTACCTAATACACACAAAACTTAAAAAAACTTAAGTGCTTAATAAGCAACAAACAGTGTTTATACTCATGAATGGACTTGATGTTGCATAAAATCTATGTTTGGATCCACATAAAACACATTTTTTTTATAGCAAAATAGGAAGCAATTTGAGAGCAGCCTTATTAATAGTCTTTCTACCCTGATATTTTATTCTAGATTGTGCATCTGCATGCACCCAACACTTTTTATCAGGATCTGGTATTTTCAAAGTTGACTTTCCCTAGAGGTAAGACTCTCTTAAAAATTTGGACAAAAAGACTGGTGCTAATTAAAGGCAAATAGCTGTTGTATAATGTGTGTATTAACATCCAATCATTGTTCATCACTGTCTAGCCTTTAGGACACATATTTTCACACACACTACACTTACTGCTGGCTTCGTATGATCTTCCCTCATTTATGCAAGGTCCAGAAGTTTCATAAATAATAATAAAATCTCAAAACACTCAGGCAGCCCAAGTGAGTTTGTGAGCATGGGTGAGATCAGACCTCTGGGCGGCTTACAATGTCAGATCCATAAGCGAGAGAAGAGTGCTACTGAGATATAATCACACAATCTCAAGACTTTAGAGTTTTCAGAATGTGGGTAGTTACCTTTCTCACATATACAGGGTGACTTTGATTTCAACTTACACATTTTTTGAATATCACCACTTCATTTATCAAATTCGGGGTCCTGCTCAGGTTCAGGTTAGCAATATTCAGGAGTATTACAGTGTGGCTGGATATGGGCTGACATTACAGTATGGTGTCTTTGATAGCAGATTTTTCCAGTTTGACACCAGGGTGAATTGGTGATTTCCCACATGAAAAGTTTACACAGAAGACGGTTTTGGTAGCTAACACAAATATATTTATCGTTCATATTTTTTTTTTAAACAAAACAAGTTAAATGGATGGTTTTCTAAAATAAAGTGATGTGAGATAATATTTTTTTCGTGCCCTTCCAAGAAGGTGCTGTTTTTTCAGTTGGAAAAAAATATGCCAATCTGTTTGTCTCCTGTCAGTTTAATTCACTCATTAATGCAGTGCTTAGAACTAATGATACATCTGATAAACCAATCACATTCTGAATATCAAATGTTTTTTTCCTCAGGGCTGCAGGATGTTCTAATTGTCGCTGATGAAGATTTTGATTCAGACAGACCATGCAGATCAGATCAAAGACTTCTGACGGCATTGACACCGAGTTTGTCCGCCCAACATCTGGATTTCTACAGACCCAGAACTTGCTTGTTGTTTTCAGATTAGTAGCTGGAGCCGCCCTTCAACAACAGCCTTCAAGGGTAAAGTAGTGACATATTTAATATGGATGCTTGATCCTGAAAATCATTTAATTTGTTTTGTATGCTCAATGTACTATGTATTTTGATCTTAATCTTTGTGTTTTCATGAAAATTAGCATTAAGGTAAGAACATTTAATCATTTTTTTTTTTTTGGAGGGTGGATGTGGTGTTAAGAGTGCTAATAAATATGAAATAATGAGTCATAAAGATAACCTTACATACATAATAGAAAGTATCCTTTGAAGCGCAGTACACTAATCTACTTCAATGGTTTAAATTAACAACAAAGCAGCTTCACTTCATCCGCATTACTTCACTAGAAAGACAAATGTTCCAAAGGAAGGTTTTCCTTACACATCTTTTGGACTAACGCTCTCTTCTTTGGTCCCCTTACATCATGATATAGTGACGCAGGTTTGAAAACAATGATGTGTTTGCTGCTCATAAAGTTTGGTCAACTTCTCTAAGGAAACCAAAGCCTCTCTGTCAGATCTGAGTTGATTAATGCAAAATGTTTGTTCTGTAGAGACCCAGTTTCTCCAAGGAAAAACATGATAAAATCAAAATCTTTAAATCCTTTAATTACTTCCATTGTTTGCATATGCTTCCTGCTCCCTAAAGACACTCCTACGATCAGTTTGCATTTGTTTTCCTATTGCACCTGGGGTAGTAAAGTCAGTGGTGGACCTACTCTGCTGGTCTAAAATCAATCAGAAACACTAACCTACATTCACAACTTAAACTTTAAATTTCTTCCATGGAAATGTATTAATTTATTCCAGCAATCCATTCTCTCAAGTATTTATCTTGGTTACTCTGCTCCCATTACATCTATGTAGTTGCTATATTTTATGTCCAATCAGGTTTCAGCATCTGTGCTTTGCAATCCAATCTGCACAGGGCCTTCAGAATCGGTAGTGCTATGCTAGCCGATGTGACCTTTACAGTATTAACAAGGAATGTTTTCCTCAACCAGTTAGAATTCAGATTTGCTGCACAGGGCCAGCTAGTTAAATGTCTTGAGTAAGAACATCAAAATATCTGTGTCCAATTCCTAGAAAGGGTGTATTCCTAGGAACTGGTTCTCTGCACTGTGTCATGCACACCAAAGAACATCCTCTATTGGTGCAGAAAATATTAGGTATAAAAGTAAAATCGTCACTTTACTGAGCAACCACATAAAGTAAAAAGAAACCTCCACAGATGAACTGTGTTTGAGATATGTCTGTTCCCACTGTGTGCAGGCCTTTATTTTGCTCCTATTCTTGCTCCTATCACAGTATTATGTACCTGCATTTATCTTGTGGTATTGACAGGTTACCATGAGAAATAACATTACTGTATTGACTTGGTGTGTATTTGGCACTATAACATAAAACCTTCTATCACCATCTGAAACAAGCTGCCACAGATTTTTGGAAAGGTTGAAAATGGCGCTGCATGAAAACCCCAACTCTCACTCACTATTTATATACCGGTACTATAGTACGATGAGACATTGCTGTAGAAACATTGCAACGGCTACTCAAATATTGGAGCAATGAAGCAAAAATAACATTTGGTTATTTCTAATCTCATGCTACACATCATTTAATATTCTTGCCATATTAAATGCTTAAATCTGTGAGTAAAACAAAGGGCTGCCCCTGCTTTCTAAATTATTTAAATAATAATCATCTTAACACTTTGGGTTAGACTCTTAGAATATTTGTATTTTATTCCCATGCATTTACTCGATTATTTGAGATAGAAGACAAAATAACTGAGAGGATTATGTCAATAGTAGCACCCTCAGTAGTGACACAGCATAACTAAAAAGAATTTTTTAATACTATATTAACTTAAATGGTAAGAGAGGAAACCATGCGATCAAAGCTTTTCCTCAAAACAATTTAGGTACCCTAACTCACAAATAATCTCTCTATGCACATCAGTATTTATCTTCATAATCCTATTGGCAGAAAAAGCCTGAAAACATTTCTTTATGAAGTTACAAATACTTTACTCAAACCTGCATCCATTACGTTCCAAAACAAAATGCCACACGTTTGGATGGAAACCACCTCGAGACACAATGTCCTCCAGAGTTTTCATTCACAGTGATAATGAGATCAGAACACTCCAGATTAACACGGTATTTTACTATTTACTACATAAATGTCTGTATTATACAAAGAACCAGTAAATATTTTTTTGACAGTTTTCATGTTATCTGTTCATGTTGATTAACTGAAGTAGATTTTAAGAGGAGTTTTTTTTTGTGAATACAGTTTTTTGAACAACCTGAGAAAGTGTTTCCAGGCATAATCAGTTTTGGTTGTGAAGGTTTCATACGAAGCTGTTTTATGCTTGCTTTTTTGACTAGAATAAACTCTGGCAGCACATAAATATTGCCTCATGGCATGGTCAATTTAGTGCAAAAAATACGTGCGCAAAATAGCTTTTCCACAACGACATACACAGGTGTATATATATACGCTGTCATCACTGTGTATATGTTTTAGCAAAGACCCTATGCTGAGAAAACGCAGCACAGAAGAGTTTATTTAATTAAGTCAACTTGAGAAAACCTTTTTGCAGAAAAAAAATGTGGTGAAGTTTGGTCTAAAACCAACGTGCCTAGTGGATTGGTAGTACTTGTTATCGGAAAACTGTCTTATATATCAGCCATTTTAGTCCTGAGATTGGGTGAAATAAAACAATAATCTAGCCAGCAGAACTTCACCAGTAGTTTACCCACAATAAAGAGTCAAGCCAGCCAGCCATGGCCTGTGACCCAGAAAGACCAAGAAGAGTTCACTGATTAAGTCAAGAGCATGAGATGGTTGTAACTTCACTCATAACCATATTTGTTACTGATGCACACAACAGTGAACTGTTGTAATGCTGAGTGTGTTTATATTTGGATCATGGATCCAGACTTTTGTTCTAACTCTTCAAACATTCATCTCTGAAGGTGTTTTATAATTATGTCTTAAGTTTCCTGTTGTTAGTATAATAACTGTAAAATGAAATCACTATCAGAATTCAGTGATGGGCCTTTTTACTGTCAGAGTGTCGACTCACAGAAGTTATGCTGCGGATGTGAGTAAAAACGGAATATTTCACAATGAAACAATTAAGAATAAGCAAATAATTACTTCTACATTCTTTATAATGTTAATAGGTATGACGTTAAGTGTGATGTGATCACATTGAACAAAGCCAGTGTAACATAAAAAACTTCAACAATGTAAACGCCTTTACTGTCCCACACAGGTGAAATTCACGCTCTGCATTTTAACCCATCCCCTTGGAGAGCAGTGGGCTGTGGTTGCGTGGCCCCCGGGGAGCAGTGTGGGGTTAAGGGTTTTGCTCAGGAACCCAGAGTGGAGGCTGTGGGGATCGAACCAGGTACTTGCAACCTTCATAGGCTTCACTGGCTCTGGCTTTCAGTGTTGTTGTGTCCTTGGGCAAGACATTTCAGCTGCATTGCCTACTGATAAAGGCCCGGTGGCGCCAGTGTACGGCAGCCTTGCTTCTGTCAGTGAGCCCCAGGGCAGCTGTGGCTACAATGTAGCTAACCATCATCAATGTGTGTGTGAATGGGTGAATGACTGAATGTAGTTTAAAG
>NW_015150602.1:177975-189581 GCF_000732505.1 Cyprinodon variegatus
GAATGAGGTTGGCGCAGGTGGTCATCATTAATTAATCAAGATTTAATATTACAAAACTTCAGAGGTGCGTAACCCAGCACCGAGGGATTGTGGGGGTCCGTGCTCGGAGGTGGGGACAACACAATTGTGTCACTTTTGGTGGCTGCAGTGCATCCTTGCACCCGGTTCAATGTGCCGACTATAATCCTAGATTTATTTAATCAATAATTCAGCATATAAAGATTTTTACATCTCGTTGAGAGAAAACTGGGCTGGGCTACAGTGAAGGAAACACTTTTGTTGGTCAGGAAGAGGTTCCTACCAAAAATGTTGAGAGTGCCATGCTTAATCTTGAGTTAAATTTTGCTTTTATTTGGTGAACCTGAAAAGACAGTAATGCATTGTTGATGTTGAGGATGAGATAAGGATTAGCACCAGAAAGCAGAAGCTGACTCTATTATCTCACAGTTCATTCTGATATCACGCTTCATAGCTTTTAAAGACGTCAGAGTGTGCTGCTGACAGCTGAAGCTTTTCCTCAGAATCTATAAACAATATTTATCTAAAACTTTGAATAAATCTTGCTTTAAAAGCTGTTGAACTTTGTTATGCAGCTGCTGGGTTGGATGAGGGATGATTAATATTGTAAAGCATTCACAACAGCATTGGTTGTTTAAAGCAGTGTTGATAAATGAAGGTGATGATATTGGAGCATCTATGTTCATGGATACTGGAATAAATATCATTATGAATGTTAGGTTGGGTGAGTGCACTTTAATATTTCATAAAAACGGGGAATAAATCTGGGAGGTTCAGAGAAAAACTGAGACATTTACTCTATTTATTTCTTGATTCTAATCTGTAAAAGATACTTTCTGAATTTACCTTGATTCCTGTTTGCCTTGAAGATCTTTCTTCGAAGGTCCTACTCCCCCCAGCTATGTCCATCTGTAAATCCCTTTATTGTCCCACAATGGGGAAATTCTCTCTCTGTATTTTAACCCATCCCCTTGGGGAACAGTGGGCTGCCATTGTGTGGCGCCAGGGAAGCCGTGTGGGGTTAAGGGTCTTGCTTACGAACCCAAAATGGAGGCTGTATTGATCAAACCCTTTTTGAGTGATGAACCAGGCTGAGAGTTTTAAAGGCCTCAGGAATCTTTTTGCAGGTGATTCGAGTTAATTTGTTGAGTCAGATGATTAGGTTCATAGCTCGTATAGAGACCTTTTTTATGATATGCTAATTTTGTGAGATAGGAATTTGGGGTTTTCATGAGCTGTATGCCAAAATCATCCGTATTAAGACAATAAAAGACCTGAAGTATTTCACTTAGTGTGAAATGAATCTAAAATATATGAATGTTCAAGTTTTATCTTTACATTATGTAAAATAATGAACTTTATCACAATATGCTAATATTTTTAAAGGACCTGTAACTTCACAACCACCCAGGTTCCCCTCTGTGCCACCTCCCTCCTTGTAGAACAGAGACCCTTACTCTCCTCTCCTTCATCAAATTCACCCTCCGTTAAGAACTAGCTTTTCTCTTCTCTTTTAACAGACACAACCTGAAAACAAAAAAAGACCACATAAAATGGCTAAAATATGTAAAATCTGCAAACTTCCCCACCTATCTTTCTGAGGCAGGTTTCTTCTGTCTGATTTGTGTGCATCAAGGCGAGGATAAAAAGTGATGAAATATGAATAAAATAAATGATAGAGAAGCAGCATGTCTCTTTTTCAATGTACGTACTTGGAAACTGAGTGTTGCGGATCACATTTAAACAGATATATTTACTCATTTGTGTCAGACAATACAATTCATTTGTATTGTCTAAGGTTTGAAAAAATGTATTTTATTAAAAAAATACTTTATTTAATGAAAACAATAGTGAAAGCAATGCTTGACAAAATGTGAAATAGTTATAATTGCTAAATAAGGTTAAAACTGAAGTTTCTGAATGGTAAATGAAGACTTTATGTGCTACATTGAGATCTACCATCGATGTGAAAATGAATATATAATCTTAGGTATATACATTTTGTTATGATGTTTATTGCTCAAACATCCCCAAAGGTTTTGCACACCTTTATGACACCTCTTTAGAGCTCATTTCTGGGATGCTACCTCTTGCTTACCTCAGTTATTTCAAACTAGATACATATTCTCCACATTAAAAAGGGGGAAGGCTTATCATCTTACTGACAGCTGATGTGTGTGCAGCTTAACAATTTAGAGGAGTTTAGAGGAGTACTGAATATTATCTGTAGTTTCTCTAACATTACAAGCTGGTTCTGTGATAGTAAAATAATAATAACATCACTGTATCCCATTTTATGAAATGCAAACACTTTGTCCGCGCTGATAAATTTTCATTACCAATTAGTTTCAGTGGCTGGAGCAGAAAGGCAGTCTGATATATTGAGATATTTCTTTTTTTTACTAGTTAAAAACTAAACCGGGGTCTTTAACTTTCATTCTAAGAAAAAACAATCAGCTAAGAAAAAAAAAAAAAGAAAGAAATCCCCTTAAAAGTAGCCTATTTAGTTTCTAACAAAGTAACAACTGCATTTTGCTCCTTACAGCCCAACACAACTGAATGCATAAAAAAGGGAGCATCATAAGAAGGATTTTGTCTTCACAGTTCATGTTTCTTTAAAGATGCACAATTTCCAACTTTAGAATACAGTAGCTTTAACAATCACAATGTTAATGTGTTTTTGTTGTATCTGTATGACTTATAACATCTTTATGTTCATCCTCCTCTATGGTATTTGCATCCCCCACTATGTTCATAGCTTTATGCTTGAACCTCCATCTGTTTTCAATCAGTGATGTCAAAGGTTTGTTGAACTGGGGATTACTGTTGTATATCCCTTTACTTCAGTTAAGAAGTGCCAAGAGAGGAAAAAAGGGTGTCACAGGTGGATGCACAGTCAGCCAAGCGGCACACTGTTCAATTATCAATCTGGACTGCCAGACAGACAACATACTCTGATACTGATCTTTCTGTAAGTCAGTGGTCCGTTTTTAACGTGAACCCAAGTGGAACAACTAATTATTGCTGGTGTCTGAGCCACAGACGGGGCTGTGTTGTGACAGATCTCCCAGGTTTCTGTCTGAATAAACTGGCCTTCACTTTGACACAAAAGATTGCTTTAAGTAGCTGCAGTAAATTAATTGCGTGTAGTTTCTGAAAGTAACTGCACACTGGATATCACCCTCAGTTATACAAAAACACACTTCAAAACCCTAATAATGAAGAAAGTAGACCTTTAATGGCGTAAATCAGCAGAAGTTAGTATAAATAATTTCTTACCATGAAGAAAGGGCCTTTATGAAAGATTAGCAAGACCTTTCCTCTGTTTTTGCTGCTTCACCTGCATAACACAACCTATCTTTACTTATTTGTGGCTTTTGGGGGTGATAAATAATGCTACGTTCAGACCACAAGCGCTGGAAGTAGCAAAAAAGCTTCTGCTGCTTCACTTTCTATGCTTGTAAACATTAAGTCGCACCTCAAGTGCATCATTGTTGCTCCTGAAGCTCATCCAGTAAAGTGTGTCCAGATGTGTCCGATGCTTCTGCTGCTCCTGTATTCAATGGCAGAAAGTGGATTTGTTATATTTGCTGTTATAAATGGATAAAAAGTTGTTTTAATATGTTTTTAAGTGATAAAGACCACCTGAAAACTTTATTTGCGCAGTCAGCAGGCAGTCGGACCAGCACGATGCCCCTCACTGGAAATCCCTAGCAGCCTCTGGTGCGTTCGCCTCTAGGGGGTTTTCCGTTACTGTTTGTGGTGGCTGGAGGGAGATGTTAGTGTTTTCATGTACATAATCCAAACGACAGGCACCAGAAAAATAAAAGCAAACATATTTTGGAGAGAGATTTCGACATTTTAAGTTAATTTAGGTTTTAATTAACTTTTTCATAGCAATCTGCACCAGCAGTGCTGTTTCTGTCTCCTACCAGCTCCCAGATCAGCTTCTCTGATTAGTTGATGTGGCATGTTGAGCAGCAAAAGTTCAATTTTTCCAACTCCAACAGCTGCTGCTTGTGAAGCGCGTCACATGCCTGCTTAGATGCTCAGAAGCTCATGAGGCGCTGCTTCAGCTGCTGAGATGCGTCAAGATGCAATGCTCCTGCTGCTCCAGACATGCTACAGGACCTTTTGATGTGCCATGAGCGCATCAACCATTGACTTTGCATGTAAACAGCTGCTTCTGCTGCTTCAACAGTGTGTGGCCTGAATGTAGTATTAGGCAACAAAAAAATTGTGTGCTTTTGAAGGAAGGAAAATTTGTCAAGAATTAGGATTTGAGTAAATTTGACGCTCATTGGGATGACTGGGTTAGACCATCTCCCAAACTACAGCTTTTGAAAGATGCTTCTAATCTGCTGTTGTGAATATGTTTGAGACAGTCTAGCAAAGGAGCAGAGTGAAACTTGCAAAATGACCATCAAACTGGACTATTAGGGCTGATCCACTAGAAAACCTACTTTGATTCAAATATGTGAATTGATACTATTGGTAATTAAACTTCAGTGTGATTATATATTCAAAATCTCACCTGTAGGTAAAGTAAGAATTTCCTGAAGCTTGCTAGCTGAAGGTATCCTAGCTGAAAATGTCTAACTAGATAGATCAGATAGATAGATAAATCAGCAGATGACATGACTCCCTAAATAATTACGGACTGAAAGCTTTACACAGGAATTCAAGCAATAGCTGTTTTATGTCTTTTTGGTACTATGCTTTTCTTTCCACTCTACTTTTCCATAATTTGATCTCTATCTCCTTCTCTTTGTGGTGAATGTTAGTGGATGTCAACTGGAAAACTGCCAAATCATGTCGATTTCTTTATTATTTCTTTTTTTTAAATCAGGTTTTATTGGTATTATGCAACATAGATTTTCAGAAAAAATGCATCTTTGGTTGACATTTTAGATATAATCTTTTGTTTGTAAAACATTTTGAAATACAGGAAATGTCTTTCAGCTCTCTTCAAAGCAACAGCCACTATTTGCAATTGTTATGACAAACAATGAAACAGCAAATGTCCGGCTGATTAAAATTAATGCATGCCTTTAATTTGAACTGCTTTTGGCAGAGCATCCTTAAACATTACAGAAATGAATGCAAGTGATTGTTCTGTGTTGCTCCTATAGAGTTTTCTTCAAGGTAGAGAAAAAAAATTATTTTTCTTAGTCATGTTCCCATCTCCCAACCTATCAGGCTTTCTGGGAACTAAAGGACTCCATGTAGCTGTCTCTTCTGCTAATCTTTTGGCTACCTCTGCAGCCAAATGTGTTTCTGAAGTTAGTTGCCACCCTGTGATTCAACCATTAAGGGGAAGCCAGGGAAGCAGCTGCTGATCTGTAGAAACTATGCAGTAGGTTTTTCCATGAGTTCACCAGCCTGCAGAGGATAAAAGTCTACAATTACCTTGTCCAATACTGTCACTTTTCTCTGGTATCATTTTCCCCAAATGTTCTGATTTATGTTCAAGTCAATGTTATCAGTCTGTCATATCTGTAGGCTAATTGGTGTTTTGTTTTCGTGACTTCCATTAAAGACTCGTTGACCTTTCAGAGTTGAACAGCTAATGCCAAACAGCACTTTATTACGTCAGGATGTTTTATAACTGCAGCAGTAAAATCTTCATTGAAGCTCCAGCATAAATACTAGTTTTAGATATCTGTCTTTATATACAGTATCCTGACATGTAATCTCCGTATTGTGATCTTAAGTTCTTCAGTAATTCTGATTATTAATAATGTTTAGGAACCTACTTTTGTACTTGAATTGAAAAGTTATATTTTATTATATTTGATCAGTATTGGCACAGAGGGAATGTAGATTTACTTTAAATAATAGGGGTTTCATTCTAGGATTCAAGGTATTTTTTGTTAAAATGACACTAAATACTGTATACGTCCCTTCTGTTTTTAACATTTTGTCTTACTTGAAACATTACACTCAGACACATTTAAGGTTTAGGTTAATAGTATAATAAAAAAAAACATTTTTCAATACTGATTTATGTTTTTTTTTTTTTTTAGGTCCTTATTGAGTGGTGAGCTAACTCGTTTTAACTATATTTCTAGTCAAACATCACAGAACAAACCTGTGCTTAACTGCCATACCGACAGATTAAGTTGGTAAGGCAATAATTAGGTTGATTCATTTGGACAGATACAAGGCCAGAGGCCCATCTGAACAAAAGGAAAAAAGAAAGATTCACATAAAAACTTTTTTATTTTCTTTGGAAAACATTTTTGGAATAATAGTCTGTAAACGCCTAACACATTTGGGGACTGTGGCTACTTCCCAAAATGAAACTAATCAAAACAAGAGCAATGAAAATGAAAACAAAGCACTCAGTCTAGTAGTCTCTTAAACTGTTAATGCTGAGAGTGATTGAAACCCTCCTGTGGCCATCCAAATGTCTGCTGGTGATGGGATAATGATGCTGGAATTTAGAGACAGGAGGAAATCCGCTGGTCTCTTTTATTTACTAATAATGTGTTTCCTTGTGTAAAAATATTGGTAATATATCTGTTTAATGTCAGTAAACACTCTGATGACCACACCAAATTACTTCTCTAAAACCTCGCTATACCCTCTATTGTTCTTTTTCTCTTAGGCTTACATAAAAGCAAACTTCTTCCTTAGCTAACAGTTTATTTTGATGATCACAACAATTCAACATGTTCACTTAAAGAAGCTTACCAAAATCAACATTTTGCATGTTGTCCTATAGAGTAAAGAGGCTAGCAGAGTTGGTATCCTGCTAATAAGATTTCATGAATTAAAACAAATCTCTTCTTATAATGAAACCAACAACTGTGACTTTTTACTTCATGAGGTGACTTTCCACATTACTATTCTTATTTAGGATGAGGCGGATGGTTGTAAGCATGGCTGTTTGAGCAATGCCCTGGACAAGTCAGCAGTCCTTCTTGAGGCCAACTCAATACCACTTACAATGCGACACATAATCTCATCAGTTTATACACAAACAACATGTGATCCTCAACAACTAAAGACCTAAGGTACTTTGAGCAACCATCCGAGCAGTGGCATGTTTGGCCTTTCAGTACCGGTTTGCTGCCTCAGGAGCCCCATAGCAAACCAGATTGAATAGAACTCCTTCTTCAGCTTGATGGCAACTCTTGCTGACTCCTCCAGAATCTGAAAGAAGCTCTAGACTAGTTGACTAAAGGGCTTCGTCAGACATTCCTAGAAGATCCTCACTATTCACTTGGACCTGCTGAGTCTTTCCAGCTTTCTCCCTGAGTGGGGCATTATCCATTCTGGTGGAGCAGTGTGGTTTTTGTTGCGGCCGTGGAGCATAGGATCAGCTCTACACCCTTTGCATGGTGCTTTAAGGTTCATGGGGTTTGGCCCAACTGGTTCACATGTGCTTTGTGGACCTGAAAAAGGTATTTGACAGTGTCCCCAGTAATGCCATATGGGAGGCACTCCAGGAGTATGGGGTTGAGACCCTTTAGCATTGGTCATCTGGTCAGTTGAGCAGGAGTCTGGTCCATATTGCCAGCCATTAGTTGGTTCTGCTTTTGGTACATGTTGGACTACAACAGGGCTGAACTCTGTCAGCAGTCATAACCTTTAAGGACAGGATTTCTAGGTGCAGCTGAGGGCTGGAGAGGTCTGGTTAGGAGACCAGCGGATTTTGTCACAGCTTTTTGCAGAGGTTGTTCTACAGGCTACCTCCTTCTAAGACGTACAGCAAGTTCTGTGGCAAATCAAAGCGGAATATGAAGCAGCCGGGATGCAGATCAGCTCCTCCAAGTCTGAGATCATGCTCCCCGGCCAGAAAAAGCTGGCTTGATCTCTTTAAGTCAGAGAAGTTTTCCTGCTTTGAGTGTAGGAGTTTAAGTAACTTGAGGTCCTATTCATGAGAGAGGAGAGAATGGAATGGCAGATTTACCGGTGGAACACTGCAGATCCTGCCTTAATGAAGACTTTCCTAATCTGTTGTGGTGAAGAGATAGCTGAGCTAAAAGCTCTCGGTTTACTGGACGGCCAATGTTCCTCTCTCATATGTGGTCCTGAAATCAGGATCATGATTGAGAGAACAAAAACCCGGATACAAGCAGCTGAAAAATAGCTTCCTTCACAGGGTGCGTGAGCACTCCCTTAGATACAATGATGAGCGCTGCCATCCTTCAGAGGCTCACAGTAGAGGTACTTCTTCTCCAATTTGAGCGGCGTAAGCTAAGGTAATGGTTGTTTGGGTGAATGTGCTGGGATCCCAGCATATTCCACCAGCAGGAGGCCCAGGGGAAGCCCTAAAACATCCTTTGGCTGGCACCGGAATATCTCTCATTTTTTTAAAAAGGAGCTGAAGTAGGAGTCTTTAAAGAGGAAATTTGGAGGAAAGACTAATAGTTCAGACTAATACCCCTGCAACTCGGTGCTTGAAAGCAATAGACGACAAGTGAGAGAACTTAACGTTTGTGTTTTAAAAACTATATGAAGACAACCTGGCTTTTTAGCATTAAGACTCATTGAGCTTCCCAACTCATAAACCTAAAAAAAAGCTCTCTGCTTTACTCAAACCTCCTCGAAGACCACTTAATCATCTCAGTTTTCTACTCTGCAATCCAACTCTTTGTTCAACTGGACAAAATTATTTGCCAAATGGCTGGAGATTTTGGCAGTTTCAATTTTGACTTCCTCTCATAATCCCTCAACATTAAATGTGTGATGAAAAAAGGCACAATAGTGACTTTTTTTCTAAGGTGTTTAAAGAATAGTGGCACATTCTCAAAACCCTTCATAAACGTCTACCGGTCCACAACGGAAGGAGTCCTCACTGGACTCATAAACTTTTTGGCATCATCACAGCAGACCACAAACTCTAAATGAGGGCTGAGAAAAGCGCTTTAAGCATTTGCACCGAAAAGACATCCCAACCTGCACAAAACAAGTATGATTTTAAAGGATGAATGCTACACAGAAAATAGAATATGAAACATTTTCTGGTTCCTTAATCTCTTTCTATTTGATCACATCACAGGAACAAACAGCAACATATTTTCTGTGACTGACCAACTAAAAGTTGTGTTTACTTTAAAAGTAAAAAGACAATGAGTTATTATTTTTGGAATACTGCTTAGACAACTAAAATATGAAAAATATTACCTGACTTGAAGCATCTGCGGTGCAGTGGTGACCCACCTATGTAGGCCTTAGTTCTCTGCTTAGACTCATGATGCATGTCCTCCACACCCTTTCCTGTCAGTCTACTGTAAAATCACGTTTAGTACCACAAAAAAGTGACACAAAACCTAATACAAGTTTTTTGTCACCTTAGTGGTTTTTCATAAAATGCTTTTGAGCAAGTAGTACTGTGCAGATCAAGTAACAGCAAACAGATTAAACGGATAGTTGTGGTTGAAAGCAGGGCCAGGTTATTAAACTTTGCTAATAGACTTAAACGTCTCAGAGAGCACTGTTCGATTAAAAGACTACAATGGAAAGTGTATGGCACAGCTGCTAGATGAGAAAACGTGCTGCTTTACTAGGTTGACTGGAAAGATGACCATTAATCACAGAAGCAGATAGCAGGTAACTCTGGATGAGCAAGCAAAGACATCTCTAGCTGTACTATATACTCAAAATGCTTTACATTTAGCCTGTTGCACATATTACTACACACCAAAACACACTCACAGCACAAGAACTCTTTCCATTGAGCTACCGTCTATTCATGCACTTTGCAAGTCTGGCCTTTATATAATAGTGGCAAGGACAGAACAACTGTTTTAAGAGACTGGCATGAACGCCCATTTTCAGTTTACCACAAGTCATACAAGGGACACAGCAAACATCTGAAAGGAGTTGCATTGATTAGATAAGCCCTGAAGTGAACATTTCAGATGAATGAAAAAAATCAAAACAGGCAGAAAAACTTCCCTTAAGACACCATGGCTATAGTGAAACACAGAGGTGGTAGTGTCAGGCTGTAGGGATTTTTTTTATTTTTTGCAGAAGCAGTAAAGTGAAGCGGGTCAGATTAATGGGAAGACAAATGAAGTCAGATTTGGTATCTTAGAGGCCGCGAAAGGCCTGAGACTGTATTACAGGTCCTGTTACTGTATATTCTGGTGCATATGGTGCTCAATGGGTTGAGCATTCATTTGCAGGCTGAAAGTTGCAGGTTTAATTCCAGCCTTTTTTTACAGCTCGATATGCTCCTGCGAATCAAAACCTAATACAAGGCAGGTTTATTTTTGTTGCACATTTTATTAATAAGATAAAATGTTTTTCATACAGAAAACTTATAAAAGTAAACTGCAGTGGCAAAACAGTGATGTTTCAGTTAACAGCTTATATAGAATAGTTAAAGGGAGCTCTAACTAAATAGGTTTTAACCTTCATTTAAAGTAACTTAGCAGTTGCACAGTTTTCTGGGAGTTTATTCCAGATTAATTGAGCATAAAAACTAAAAGCTCCTTCTCCATGTTTGGTTCTGGTGATGCACAGCAGTTTTGAGCTAGGAGATCTAAGAGATACTGATGGATAAAACTGAGAAGTCTAGAATTAATTTTGCTTCTCAGACATTCAATGATTTATAGACTAACAGAAGTATTTTAAAGCATATTCTCTGGGAACCAGAGAGCCAATATACAGTAAGTACTCTTAGAACTGGGTGATGTGCTCCACATTCTTAGTTTCAGTGAGGATGCAGTCAGCAGTATTCTGCATCAGCGGCAAATCTCTGACTCCATTTAAAGCAGACCTGTGGAGACACAAGTACAAATACTTTGTTACTGTACTTAAGTACACTTTTTAGTTATCTATACTTTACTCCATTACTTATTTTTCTACCTACTTCTGACTTCTATTCATTACATTTTCACATAAGTATTTTTAATTTCTATTCTTTCCATTTTTAAAACAAACATTGCTCATTACTCTTGGCTTCGGTTTAATGTAAATAAATATTTATGTCACCTCATGTGCCCCATCCAATGCAGATCATTGGTGCCATCCACATCTAGTGAAAACTAGTGTAATTGGATGAGTCATAGAACACAAACACTCATTGGTTAGCTAAAGGAAATCATCAGAAGCAAGCAGGTGTTCTTCAAACGTGAATTGTCTATTCCATGCTACAATGTAGGATTTAGAAAAAGATGCTGAAATGTCTAAAAGGTCGGACACAGGCGAGAGCGTGTCGGGAGATGGAGACCAACAAGACCTCCCTCATCCTTGGCCCTATCTCAAAGAATTTTTCGAAATAGTTGAAAAATTTAGCTTTCAATTCATATAGTGGCATCTGGCTGTTTTTTTTTAAAGGATACGCTATACTTTTATACTTTAAGTAGTTTTTGGAGCACATACTTTTTCACTTTACTTGGGTAAAGAGGTCTAGATGAAATAGAGTTTTTAAAATTGCAGTAGCTATACTTCTACTTAAGTAACAAATGTGTGTACTTTTGACACCATTGATAATCAGATCCATTTTCATAGGTGTAGAATTTTATATTAGTTTAAACATAAGGCTGGTCACCTATTTGAGAAGGGCCATGACAGTAAGATTTAGAGCAATTCTGTGCATATATATATATATATATATATATATATATATA